>NW_011948414.1:912789-939180 GCF_000503995.2 Ceratosolen solmsi marchali | reverse complement strand
TATATATATATATATATGTATGTATATATGTATATATGTATATATGTATATATGTATGTATACAGATATATATACATAGCTACATATATATACATGCATACATATATGCATACATATAAATATACGTATAAATATACATATGTATATACATATTCATACACGCATGCACATTTATGTATGTATGCGCGTGTCATGTGTATGTATGTATGTATGTATGTATTTATTTATTTATTTATTTATGTATGTATGTATGTATGTATGTATGTTTGTATGTTTGTATGTATGTACGTAGGTATTTGTGTATGTATATACGTATGAGCGTGCGTGCGTGCGTGCGTGTGCGTATGCGCGTATATGTGCGTGTGAGTGTGTGAGTGTCTGTATGTATGTACGTATGTATGTATACGTATATATGAATATACGTTATTTTTGTTTATACCTCATTTTGTTACAACCACTAATCTTATAATTGTATAAACCCTGTGGCATGAATTTGTTGTCGTTGCCCTATAGTTTTAGTTACCTAGCTGTGCATTTTTTATTGATATGAGAATGCCACACATATCGACCTAATTTATCATTTATAATTTTATAACGTCAACTACATTTCTGTTTTTGTTGTTATCTTTTCCTTTTATAATTTCATATAATTTCGTACACTTTTATTTTCTGTTCTTTTTGTCTTTGTTATCTTAGTCGTTGAATACAAACCACGTATGACATTATACGTAATTTAATTTTAATAGTCATTATCACCTAGTTACATAGATAATTATTGTATACGCACTTTTACTTTTACTTTAAAACAGTTTATTTCCTCGGTAACCGTAATAATTATGTGTGCGATAATTGTCATTTTTGTTGAATATTCCTGTACATTTGTACAATTAGTCGTTAGCTGTTTGATAATAATTAGATATTACGTTAAATGTCACCTAATTTAATTTCTTCCTTAACTTTTTTGCTGCTAATATTAATTTAAACATAGAAGTATCATCAATTGAATGATTATTAGCAATCTTTAAAACCTTGTAATAGACATTGTATTTAATAACAATACAATTAATTATTCATTAATTTTCTAATTTTAAAATAAAAGGTCTTGATTTTTATATAATTGTTTCTCATAATAATGAATTTATTATTACTTATTTTAATGCAGAATCATAATTGTGCAAAAAAATTTTAATTCACAAATAATTAGGCCAATAGTACGATTAATCAAGCTATAAAATTAGCTGATAATAAAATTGCCTCCACTAAATTCATTTTATTTATAAGACGAACGTTCTATTACATACTTTAACTGATTATTTTCATAAGTCCTAATAAATTTTCACGATAAGTTAATATATTCAAGTAATCGATGATATTTCCACATTTTTTAATATTACACAAGAACATAGATAAATAAACAAAATGGCTTTCACCCACTATAAGCAATTTATCATCCTTTAAAATATTAGTTGTATGCTATTGAAATTAATTGTTCAATAATCAACGCATTAAACTCGCCAGTCCACCTATACGTAAACACCTTCATTCTATCTCCTATTGGCTAACTAATTTCCAATTCTCGTAAAATTCTTCTTTTTTCTTATTCTACAGCTAGTCATTGAAGCCAAACATTTTCTTTCATTATCAATTTTTTTCATTCACTTTTATTTTAAGGTGGAGTTCATCCGATTTCCATTAATACTTTGGACGAATTCAAATTCTCTTGTAAATCCTCATTAATCCTAATTGAAAATAAATATTTGAGTGTATTATAATGTCGGTTCAAGGGTCGTTTATTAAATAATGATTGTTCGGAAAGAAAAAACTGAGCCCTAAGTATATCATGAAAAGTATGGACAAAATGTACAGAAACATACAATACGACGCCCACGACGATTGTATTTAAATATAAAATTAATATCTAAAATTAGATTCCAAGTTTCAATGCAATAATGTCTTATTTAGTTAACTATTTTCATATACAGCTGACGCAAAGTATAAAAACTTGCCACTGTCAACAGAAAAATTTCATACAAAATAATTATACATTTTACATCATTTTCCATCCCACCATTGTTCCTCATCATCTAAAAATCCCACTCTTCCCTTAACGTTCCATTAATCTTATCGAGCGTATTTCGAAATCGTCCAAAGCATAAATCCAAGTCGAGTACCACCAACCTTTCTAATCATTATCATTATTATTTTTATTAATTTTTATTCTCTGACAATCCGACCGCTGCGGCAGTGTCGTGATTGCGTTGGGCTTAGTTAATTTGTTTGCGTTGCTTATTTAGTCTGTGTATTATTTTGTATAGAACGCAGTGCGACACAACCTGTCTCTCCACAAATGTTTCATGCGAGTCGAAAACGTGAAGGGGGCCGTATGGACGGTGGATGAAGTGGAGTTTTACAAGAGACGCCCTCAACGCGCTTGCAGCACGACTGGGTACGTTGCCCCACCCCCGACCACCCTCTAATAGTCTCCATCTCGACACCCACCCCCCCTTATCACCCCAACCCACCAAATACAAAATATCGCGCGTCTTATCTCTACATATATTTATACAGTTATGTAAATATACGTATACATATATGTATATATATATATATATATATATATATATATATATTTTTTTTTTCATATTTACACACACACATACATATATATATACATATATATATATACATATATATATATATGGCTTTATAAATATTTATATAAATTTATATATGGATATATATGGATAGGTATATATAATATGTATTCATATTTATATATAAATGTATGTGTCCCTATATATATATATATATATATATATATATAAACACACATATGTCCGTGCATATGTACATATACATGTATATAATTATAACTATTACCAATACTTATATGTTCATTCATTATATAGAAAATTTTTATAATTTATTTACTTCGTGTTATTTGCTATTTTTATACGCTATATCGATCTCTCATATACATATATATTTACCGCTCATAGTAATGTTAAACAATTATGAACGATCGATCGATTGTTTATTTTATTAACAAACTGCTAAAACAACGACAATTATGCTCATGCATTATTTTAATAATAAATTAATATAATTTATTATCGATCGTGCATAATCGTACGATTTACATTTTACTCATTTTTAAGGTGTATATTTCAATTTTTTCTCTCATCATATTATGATTATGTCACAATATTTTATAAAATCCAGTCTCACCTCCACAAATCTCATAATTGCCAAGCTTTGTTCTATGTCTCTCCCACTTTCTCGAAATTTCGACTCTGTGTCTCTTTTTACAGTTATTTTGAAAGTAATCACTTTCACTAATTTTTACTATAATTGTTCAATAAGCTACGATCGGGAAAAAAGCCCAATAGAAATAATAATGACAACCGAGTGTTATCATATTTTCTATTGTTTGAAAATTTTCGATTTCTATTTGACTTTTTTCTCTTTCGAGCACTAAATACTAAAAATGTTTTAAATATATACCTATACATTCACCCATGCTTATATGTAATTTTTTAGAAACACATTATTTATAATCACATTTTAATGGCGCTTTTATTAACTTTGTACCTATTTATCTATCTCTTTTTCTATTTTATCTTTACGTCTCTTTTTCTCTAAGTAGATAAATTATCACTTATTCTGCTTCTATATATATATATATTTGTGTGCGTGTGCGCGTGTGCGCGTGCGTGTGGGTGTAGGGGCGTACATGTGTGTGTGTGTGTGTGTAGGTGTGTGTAGGTGTGTGTGCGTGTACACGTGCGTGTGTGTGCGCGCGCGCGCGCGCGTGTGTGTGTGTGTTTTAATTTTCAAACTTTTTTATATTTCAATATACATAGTTTTTTAAAATATTTATTAGATATTTACATAATTTGTTACATTTTATTACATTTTAATACCCTTTCTGTATATTTGGATTTGTTCTTCCATACTTTTAAATTTTCTTTATATATATTAGTGTGCGCGTGTGCGTGCGTGCGTGTGTGCGTGTGTGTGTGCGTGCGTATGTTTATATGTATCTCTGTAAATATTTGTACTCTTTTATAGTACAGTGCGTAAAAATATGCGTAATTTAATTATAAATACTCGTATTTTACGCACGAGTGTTGTTATATTCGTATAATTGCAATAGTTAATTTTATATAAAATATTTCTTAACCTATATTTATATGTGTGATGTTGCCTTAGTGATTTGTTACATTTATCTTTAACATTATTGGCAAAATTGTCTTTTATCTTTTACACTTACTTATAAGATCATCGATTAGATGATTATAATTATTTATGGAATTTATGTGTATGAATTCTCTTTGCAGTGTCGAATTTGGTACTGCAATATCTTATATTCTTAATGAGTAGACAATATTCATGCATTTTTATTATTTGTATTATATTTATCTCTATATAAATTTTTTTTCATATATGCGTACTAGTCGCGAGTTTTTCGAGTCGAGGCGCTGAAAAGGAAAATTCGAGGTTGTTCATTGCACTTTTATTTGTGGGTGTAGTCTAGGTATTATCGTATCAATTATCCAGCGTATATTTGCGATTTTACCAGATACACTTGAACAATCTGGAATTTTCCGGCACGTTTTACAGTCTATTTATATAAGTTTAAATAATATATTTTAATATATTACTATAGTTTAATATATAATACAGAAATATAATCGCGTAATAAAATGTTTAAGAGCTTGCATTTACTTTTATTTTAATTTAAAGCTTCCTTGTTGTTATAATATTTAATATCGCAGGCTATATTTTTATGTACATTTTATCATTATCATTGTTATTATTATATTGAAATTTTTTAGTCGCAATGTTTAAGAATCTAGCGAAATAATATGTTTTAATTAAATTTTTACGATTAGTAGTCATAGTTAATAGATTATTAATTATTTTAAATATTTGTGACAGTTACGTTGATGATTACAAGTATTATTATGTGCATGATTAAATAATTCTTAATGTCATTTTTTCTCCAATAATTGTACGTGTATTTATTATTATTACAGGACAACTTGGTCAGTATTTATTAGCTATTAAAGTTTAGAAATTAATATTTTGTATAAATATATACATGTAAATGTATAATGTTATGTTTAGAACATAAAATGTTCTTATAGTACAGTCAATGGTTTAATTTTATAAAGATACTGCCAATATAAATATTTATTTAAATTAAAATTGAAATTATATTTACATTAGTAAATTAATAAATGCATTAAAATTACTACTTAAATAAATATTTAACTAATAGATTGTTGAAGCACTCGATGGAGTATATACTTATTATTTTTTATACTTAATTTTAGTAGTTTTGTAGACTTAAGTGTTTTTTTATTATGGTAATGAAGCATTTTAAGGTAATCATTATAGAACTGTGCATTTATATATTAACGTGTAATATTTTTAACACACGCGCGTGCGCGTGCACACATCCACACAAACACAAACACACGTACAGAGGAGATGCATACAAATTAAGAAACTAATAAAAATTTCAGAGATTTTCATAATTTTATGAGAAGAAAGTTATGAATTTTTCAAAACAACAGTGTAAGTACCTTAACAATATGATTAGATCATCGAAAATCTTAAATTCAACGTTTGTTTACGCATATCAATTTATTCCTAGTTACGCATGTATCTTTAAGTATAATCTATCACAAATATATCTAATATCGTAGTACTTAATAATAATTAACGCTCTATAATAGAGAGAGAGAATCTAGCGACTCGACTCGGCAAACGAACGACCACGAAATGCAGATAAACGAAACTATTACGAAAATAATAGAGCTCTGAAGGCTCAGCCCCGTCTCCGCGTCGCCCGCCCCATAGTGTGAAACGAGCACACATGTATTCATACACATGATAATGATGCGTGGGTGGTGCGCGAGAGTGAGGAATGTGGCGGAGAGAAATGGTAGAGACCAGGAATTTGCCTAACAAGCATGCGGGCTTTGCAGCGACTAACAGTGCCTGTCTCTCTAAACACACGTGCATCACTATCTCTATCAGTTTCTCGTTTATCCTTCTTGCTCTCTTTCTATATTTATTTATCTATCTATTTCTTTCTTTATTTCTTTCTTTATTTATTTATCTATTGATTTATTGATTTATTTGTTTAAGTATTTATTTATTTATTTATTTATTCTTGTCTTTGTGTTGTAAATTGAATGTGTACTTATAAGAATTGGACGTGTGAATTACGGAACAAGCCGAATATGCAGCTAAAGGGAAAATTCAGAAATGTCGGAAGGTCCTTAGGGGGATCTTCGGAGCATACGATCATCGAGCGGCCTAAAGCTGAGGGATCTCTCACGGAATGGAAGCATCCGCTTTTATCCCCTCTTGTTCCATTTCTCTCTTTCTCTCGGATTTTCTCGATGCTTATTTAAAATCGTACTCTGGTGTAAGTTTTATCGTCTCTCCGACTACCCGATGTGCGAGCTAAAGTCTTGAGAGAAACTCTTTCGATTCGACGTTCGCGTTCATAAGGGCTTACACCAATGTCAATTGATTAAGCATAAGATTAGATAAGGAGATTAAGAAGAGAAAGAGGGAATTAACGAAAGAACATTAGCACGTTTATATTGACGTCACTCGCAAGAGAATATAAACAATTTCTCGTTACTTTTCATTTACAGTTCTTCTGCGAGCCACTTCCTTTCTCCCCCTTAAACTTGCAGTTTTACGAATCTCTTTGCATACTAAGTGCCTCTGTATTTATTTTCACTATTTATTCTCTCTCTCTCTCTCTCTTTCTCTCTTTCTCTATATTGTTCTCTCTCTCTCTCTCTCTCTTTCTCTCTTTCTCTATATTGTTCTCTCTCTCTCTCTCTCTCTCTTTCTCTCGACTCTCGAACTCTGACACGTTGTTATGTATGCACGCACTCACACACTGTCGGAGAAAGAACAATAGCCAAAAACAGAGAAAATTGGGGAGGCATTTCCGGAGTTGAATCCAACTGTAGGTCGGGTTGTGCGAAAATGATATCAGTTGCAAGAAATGGGCGAACGATGAACAAGCAAAAATTGAATTTAATCGAATTTATGCGTTGAAAAGAAAGCGACTTCCAAAGATACTTCGATATCTCAATTTTATTGATCGGCGTGTAATATCGCTATGTAATGCGGAATATAATGTTTTTCATTCTATTCAAATGCCTATCCAATAGTTCAGTCATCTGATAATTAAATCTGCATTGCTTAAGGAATGAAGCATTAAATTTAATCCCCGTAAAATTAGAATAATTAAACAATGCTATGTACGAAATCCGAGATAAAAATTTTCTTAGGAATTACGTATCCTCCCACGATAAACATTATAGTTAATACTCTGAAAAAAGTTAAACGACAATGTTTTGAGCCAGAATTCAGCATCGCAACCATTTATCTTATTACGCACATTGCACGAGAACTTTGAGAAGCTACTTTCTTTTCTCCATATACAAGAGTACAAAGTAGTGTAAATAAAAGAGCACCGCTATAGTGAGCGTCGCAAGGGCAAGAGAAAGCACAATTACTTCGAGAGAACGAAAATTTATCGACGATAAATCGATCAAAAAACATAAAGAAAAAGAAAAAAAAACAACAAGAAACAACCTTTGAACCTTTTTTGTACTCTCTTTTCTCTATTTCTTGGTGGTCTTTATCTGTGTATACAGAACGCGATCCGCACCAATCTATCGTTGCACAAGTGTTTTGTGCGCTATGAGGACGACTTCGGGTCATTCTGGATGGTGGACGACGCCGAGTTCGTAAAGCGGCGGCATCTGTCCCGCGGCCGCCCCAGGAAATATGACCCAACCCCATCACCCACTCCACCCCACCTCTCCGCACAGTAAGCACTACCACTATTTTAGAAAATTCTGCGCTGCTGGCTGAAAAAAAAAAAAAACAAAACAAAAAAAAACAGAAAAAAATCTAAAATAAAACATATACGAAAGAACGAAATAAAAAGAAATTGAGAAAATATTCAACAAAAAACATAATAATAGCAATAGTAATAACAATAACAGTCATAGTGTCATAGTAATAATAATAGTAATAATAATAATAATAATAATAATAATAATAATAATAATAATAATAATAATAATAGTAATAATAGTAATAGTAATAATAATTAATTAATTGATTAATTAATTAATAATAATAATAATAATTATAATAATAATAATATTAAATACAAGTAAGACGTGTACCCGACGTAGTCCATCTTGCTGTCTATGTCTGCCTTGCCATAAACTCTTTCTTTTATCCGCCTTCCACTATTTTTTCCGTATTAGCACCTACAATCAAGTTGTCCCAGACCATTTATGTTACTTTTCTTAAGAGTTCGTCAAATTAATCGTGTTTATTTATTATTTGTCAAAATTATCAAGGGCAAGAAAGTTATTATTTAAGTTTTTTTTTATATTCTTCTTACTCGGCAGGTGCCAGAAATTGTCGATATTTGTTTTATATTATGAACAAATCGAGGCTTTTACGTTTCTTTTATTAATTACATTACATACAAATAATTACATAGTCCTTTAAAGTAATATATATATATTTTTTAGTTTTTTTTTTTACAGCAACTGACTTTACAATATTGGATAGTTTAATCAGATTATATTTTGCACTGATATTTTTTGCGTTCGAAGTGCATTATTACTATATTATAATAAGAATTTATTTATCATCATCGTTTCTTACGACATATACTGGCTACATAGTGGCATCGATAACTTTCTTACTTTTTCATTATTCCATATATTTTTCCTTTTACAATTATCTGATACTTTCAATTTACCTTTTTTTTTTTGTCTTTTATTACCCTTTAAACTTCGTTATCCACTTTCTTTTCGGAGAGGCTTGAAACAATTTACTTATTTCTTTAAAATATAAAACATACAGTCTATACTCACGTTACATTACAATTTCAATAATAACTTATAAAACTTAGAACTTATAACTTATACTAGTGATATTAAATTTTATGTATTACTAGGACCATAACTAAACGTATTATGCTTTCATTTTGAGAATATATTTATTTTGATAAATCAATGAATAAATTATTAAGTCAATTTTTAATGCCAAAAAATTATTTACTAGCTCACGGTATATCTTCTAATTATCACTAATTGAACTTTTCTATATGAAATGTTCAATATAACCGTAAAATATAGATTAATTACATTTTTATGTACATGAAAAAAAAAATTTATTAAGAATCATTTAAGAACAGGATATATTACCTATTGTATTAAATATAATTTTGTAAGATAATAGTGAGTACTTTTGCAAATAAAATAGTGATTAAAATACAAAAATAATGATAATAATGAAAATTAGAAATTCATCTATCAAAGCCTCTCCTCGTTAAATTAAACTTTCTAATACTTTCTCATATTACTCAATCCAATAAACATAATATAATGCTTCATTCTATTATCTCTGTGTATGTGTGGTTGCGCCGGAAAGTGCGTGCGTGTGCATAGCTGCGTGTATACGCGCACGCGCGCGCATTTGTAAACATAGCTGCGTGTGTGTCTGCGCGGTTGCGTGCGTGCGTGTGAATATGCGCGGTAATGCGTGCGTGCGTCATCCAACTTTCGGATTAAGCATTATATTTATATATACTTTCCCTCTCCTCAAAAATACTGACAAATGCATAAATATGAACATAGACATATATGCGTGAGTATTATCCATCCCCTAGGTTTCACTCACTCGCTTGCAATCGCTTCTGTTTTATCCTACTTTCTTTTCTTTCTCTAATATGAGTATTCCATCCTTATATTTTTGTCGCTGCACAATAAAGCTTCAGTTAATACTATTGTATATATATATATATATATATATATATATATATATGCACATATATATACATATACATATGATTATATATAGATAGTTGTAGGCTTCGCTAAAAAAAAAAAAAAAAAAAAAAAAAAAAAAAAAAAACAACAACAAAGTATAAATGTCCCAAGCCCACAAGGTTATAAAATTCTCTGACAAGAGAAGATATTCGAAAAACCATCCATTGAACGATCGGACAACGCTATGGGATGCTTATGATTATTTTTGCTCCCACTCCCAGTTTTCACCCTGTTAGTCGCTTGCATGATGATAGAGAAAAGCGAATAATATTCCCGAAAAGAACGTTGTATCGCACTTTCTTTTCCTCTATCTAGTCCTATATTATTAAATGTACCTCGGCGCTTTTTGGCTTTACAATTGCTAGTTTTTCCAATAAAAAAAAAAGTTTATTTATGCTTGTATATGCGCCCATATATGTGTTCGAATGTGTATTTTATTTGAATTATCGTTATTTTCTTTTTTTTATTAATGCGAAATAAGGTTGAGTATCGAATCTTATGAATTAAAGTTGCAACGTTATCTTTAATAACCCTTACCAAAATATTACATAGAAAAATAAATGGTACTTAGATAATTTTATAATGCCACAATTACTTTAATAAGATAATCAGCAATTTAAAAATTGAATACTGTACAGATTGCATTAAATTTGCTGAGCATTTGCATTAAAATTTGGTCAGTAAATAATCAAGAAACTTACTTGTGATTACATAGTTTAATATCTTATTAATTGTTAAATTTAATTTGACTAATGTCAAATTGTTATGTCAATATTAGTTAAGGAGTTGATTAATTCATTCGTAAATAATATTTTATTTAAATATCTTCGTAAGAAATTTAATAGCAAATTACTAATACATTATCGACATTTAACATAAATTAAGCTACTGTTACAATTTATTTTATACCTGAATATTAATTCAATTGCTAAAAGTTTTGTAACTGAGTGGTTTAATGTTGTTGAATAAAAATTATTATTAAAAGTCTTAAATAAACAAAATTAATAAAATTGCAGGTATTAGTACAATTCTTGAATATTAATATTCAGAATTATCGTATATTTAATTAAGAACGTTTAATATTTATAACTGTTATCATCAATACAAAAATCGATTGATTATAGATCAAGTTCCAACAAAAATGACTATTTTAAAGTATTTCATCGTTTATTTTGAATCATTTGCGCGTGAATGTGGTTGTAATTTTAAGTAAAATTTCATGATTGCTGCATGACGGGGCTTTATCAGCTATATGTGTGTGTGTATATTTGTGTTGAATAATTGTAAGAGATCCAGTGCATTCTGTTTGGGATTCATCGCATCAAAATTAAGTAAGATCTTCATCATTCCCATCATCAACAGTCAAGGTATTGCCATAAAGTTATACATATAATAATAATGAATTTAAATTTATTAATCAAATTTCATTTTTAATCATTTCATGCATTGAAATTTTGATATATTTAACTGTGAATTCAATATTTTTTATATCTACATAAATATATTTATATATGTATATATATATATATATATATATATATATATATATATATATATATATACACATATATAGATGGGTGTGTAGTTTTAGACTTTTAAAGTTACTTTTATATCTCTTTATAAAATTTAAAATTTTTATCTTTTTATCTTCTTACAACTTTTACATCCCTTTCTTCATTTTTTACATATATATATATATATCTATATCTATCTGTTTTATAATCTATCTTTATTACTTTTTCCATTTCTCAAAGGAATATGAGAGTTGTATTTTGAGTTAATAAATTATGAATAAATTTTTATTTAATTAATATTTTTACGCTTGTCTCTTTTATATATTGAGATAGTTCAATATGTTTAAAAGTTAAAATAAAATTAAACTATATCCTATTAATGGAAGTAATCATATTAAAATAGATAAGAATACTAGCAATAATTCTCGAAATTATTATATTCTCTTCATTAAAATTAGTTATTCAACATCCATACCGCTTATTGATAATGAAAAACAAAAAAAGAAAAAAAAAAAACTCTTATATCTCTTTGAGATGCGTACTCCATATTTAAGTTTCATAAACGGTCGTTGGAGATATTTTATTCCTCGCATGCCACTTTTTATGGCGTATCTTGCAAACCTTTGACATTACTTATTATTCACCAGCTGAAAATTCGTTTGCAAGAGTTGCAAGAGTAAAGCGCGCTCAATATACTTTATCACAATTTGTGCGATAGTATATATATATATATATCAAGTACTCAGACATAAAGGAAATGAAATAGTCTAAAAGGATTGATCATCGACTGAAAACGCGTAAGGTAATCCAGGACCGTTTATAAACGATAAAATTGTTTCAAGTTTGAATAAAAATTAAAATATTCTATGTATAATGTGGATTAATAAAATTCTTGTTGAAAGTTGAATGTAGAAATTCATGAAATTTTAATTAATATTGTATTATATATTTATAATTAATTTCAATTTAATTGCTTGCAAATTCTTGATGCGATATTGTTATTGTTAATAAAAATTTTTTTTACAATAGTATATTATTCAAATGTCCTAAAGAGATTTTAGAGTTAAAAATTTTGGTAAATTAAAATTGATTGATTACGATTAAAAAAACGTGTTTGTATATAATTTAAATAATTTCTCGATGAATGGTAAATATATATTTAAACAAACAAACAAATAAACTCGAAGCTTTGGAGTATTGCTTTTCAATTTTACAATTTTTAACATTTTCTACTCGATCTGTCGCTGTCAATTGATTGCAGAAGTAAAAGGTGTAATAGGTAAACAATTTTTAAAAGAATTTTATATTACTTCTTTTTACCATTTTAAAATTTTTAAACATTTTAAATTTATTATCTTTACTTTATCACAACTATTTATTATTATTAATCTCTCTCTCTCTCTCTCTCTCTCTCTCTCTCTCTCTCTCTCTTTCATTCCACCTATAGACTTTATATCTTTCTTTGTCTCTAATACTTTTAATATGTGTATTCTCTTAACTTTCAACTTACTTTAAACTATATTATTCTATTCATTAATCTATATAATTAACGTAGAAGAGCGTTAACACGTAGCTTTTTTCGTTAACACATAGCTTTTTTCTTATTTTATATATATATATATATATATATATATATATATATATATATATATATATTTATATTTATGTACTCCTTTTCAACCCTTTTTTTACTAAATTATATATATATATATACTTCTGTTTATATTATATTAAATTTATGACACTCTATCACACAATATAAACATACTTATATCTCGAATAAGCACACATACCCAATTTGTACTCGCACACTTATTTCCAGGAATATAATAAAAATGCATGCGAATGGACGTGTCGCAAACCTTACTAATAATAATTTTTTTTCTGTTTTTTCATACTAGGGGTGTACCCTCGAAGAGTCCCACACTCACGCACAGTCCAACTATGTACGGTGATGCTCTGAATGCGAATCTTCAGGTACCTATTGTATTGTTTATCTTCGCTCTTTCCGACAATTATTTTAGCACATATCAATGAAGCAGCATAATTATTTGTAAAAGCCGTGATTATATTTAACATCGATTAAGTAGATTTCAGATACGTTTATTAATGTTTGAATGAGCTCCTTGGGTTTGTTCAATCAACAGTGACAAGAACCTCAAGGATATAATTCATAAAAGACTTTTTTCATTGGTCTTATTTTTTCAATGAATTGTAATAACGCATTATTAATAATCGTAATTCTTGCTCATATTTTCGCTTGAATTGTAGCTAATTATGTGGATGCCTTTTGAGTATTTCCAGGCTGCACTCGGCGAATCAAACATGGGGTTTCTTAACAACTCGATGTGCACGTCGACAGCAACGAGTCCTGACAAAGAGCACACCTTACCTCACAATGATTTAATGTAAGTATTCTTCTCGTCGTAGGTAATTACATAAGCTTATAATACTTGACTTTCGTTCGATATTTGTCTAACTGATAAACTCAAAAATATCGTATTATATTAGTTTGGAGCGATTTGTACTGGCATAAACAGAATTTATCTTAAAGAATGCACAAGATGCACAGCGCCCGAGTAATATGACTTTGGATAATAATAGAGTTATATCGCGTATATGTTGCGCTTCGCACGAAAAATGTAAAGTATTAGTGAATAGAAGAAAAGTAAGCAGAAGATGTAAAATTGATGGACGTGGCAAAAGCTGTGGAACGTTAGCTTGGTGGGCCTTTCTCACGCGGCTCCGCGTTCATTTCTCGAATGATTATCGCTAAATGATAATGCGCGACAGGTCGAGCGCGAAAGATTTCATAAAATACTACCCTAAGAAAATATCGTGAATAACATGAGGCTAAAACGAAACGGACAACAGCTCACCGCTGGACGAATCCGGGATGCACATAAAGCAGGAAGGTCAAAGCCCGGAGGGCGGCAAACTCTCAAGGCTGATAAAACGGGAGCTGATGGAGGCGCCAGCGGAACAGGACACGGAGGAGGAGGCCTGCAACGACGACAGGGACTATCCAGAGAGCCATGGCGGCCACGAATCTGGACCCGATGAAGACATGGCCGAGGACCTGTCCATGGCCCCGGAAATACTCGCACCGGAGGATCACTGTGAAGCGTAGTCGCGTCCGATTGGCCAGACCAGAATGTGGCGTCAGAGGTGAGATATATGCATATCGCGGTAAACAGTGTTTTTCCGTTAAAAATTACAAATTTTCTCGGGCATTTCAATCGTCTGCTAAAAGTCAAATGTTCAAATTTCTTAATTTCGTGAAAAAGCTGATGCGGGGGCAAAAAAACTATTGATTCATGGACTGCTTGCACAAGCTGCGATTTATTGCCATGACTCTTAGGATATCTAAATTGAGTGGAATTCCGAAACAAAGAAGATATATTATACACCACATTGAGTGGAAAAACTTTTCCTAGGGCCTTAAAACGATTATTTTTCAGCACTGCTTGTCGGATGCACGAAAGAGCTTTGGGACTTTCCTAGTTGCGGTGGAAGCGCTTTTCCATAACTATTTAACGAAGAAGAGCAAAGGACGAATTCTCATCGGAGCGGGTGGTGAACGCCTCGCTCAATGATTCGGCTGGACTAAGATATTTGCTTTTCCTCTGGATTATCGAAGCTTCAACGAAAGCGGCCGTAGCGGGAGACGCGGCACGGAGAGGACGATACTCTATCGATCCTCGAAGCATTCATTCGCCATATCGGTTGTGCACCGCAACGACGACAAAGCAAAACCTCGTACCTTTTAAGAAACGAACGAATCGAGAGCCAAAGAGAAGGACGCAGGAAGGACGAAGGAAAGATGGCCGCGAGGTGATTATTCGAGGCGCAAATGCGTCGAATCGCTGATTGTAGGGAAGGCGAAGATAAAAATGACTACAAGGACTATGATAACGACGAGTATGACGACTATGACGACTATGATGACTATGACGATTATATTATGACTATGACGACTATCACAACGACGACGACGACGACGACGACGACGACGACGACGACGACGACAACAGCAAGAACAACAACAACAACAACAATAATCACGGCGGCAGCGATGGCAACGAGGAGTGGAAAAGAGCCGGCGCCATTCATCGATCCATATCTTTAATCAAGCAATTAAGAAAAACAACGATGTATATTTAACGGAAAGACAAACAATTTAAAGGAGCCTCATTCTCATGTATATTGCGCATTTGATCGACATGTATAGATAAGTGAGAGGTGAGAATAAGGGGATGCGTATGAATGAGAAAAAAAAACGTGCAAAACTTTTATTAATACATGGTAGACATTTACTTATGTGTTTAGTTTTTTTTTCTTTGTCATTCTCCAGCACGCATGTGTATACGTGTATGTGTATGCAAGCGATAATGATAATATTAAATATAATAATATTATTAATAATAATAATAATAATAATAATAATAATAATAATAATAATTAATAATTAATAATAATTAATAATTATAATTAATTATAATAACGATAAAAAAAACAACAATAATAATATTAATAATATTAATATTAATAATAATTATTATAATAATAGTAATAATAGTAATAATAATTATTATATAAAAGCATTAATAGTAATGGTAATAATAATATTAATATTAGTAGTAGTAGTAGTGCTAGTAGTAGTGATAATAATAATAATTACGTAATCGCGAAGCGACGTTACCAAAAACTGTTGACAAGTGCGAGCGAGCGCGCGTGCATGTATACATAATGCAAACAATTGTAGATAAATATTTGGTAGGCGAGAAGACGATACATTTAAATGTTATAAATTAACATAATAGGCACACGAATATCTTTTTGTCGCCACTTTTTATTACGTTTATATATATACATACATATATATATATATATGTATGTATATATATATATATATATATAGGTACATACAGGTGCGTGCATACGCGTGTGTACGGGATTGAAATCCTAAAAACTTTTACTTTCTGTGTTATAACGACCTGCGAGCAGTGATAATTGTATATGATCTTGCTATTATAGGCATAATAATTCGAGAACTTTTTATATGTTTAATAAATGTATGGTGGAATTACGTAAGAACAGAATTTTTGTAGTCTGCAATTGCGAGATTTGAAAAATGAAAGCAGACTTTAAACAAGTTTGACTGAATTTAATTAATAAGGAATTCCCAAAAGATATCTATGTAACTTTTTAGTAACTTTGAAGGAAATGTTATATATAATGTTGTACATATTTTTATTCATGAAATTTATCATAATATGATTATCGGTATTAAGTCAGTTGTTGCTTTGAGTATAAATTTAATATTACTCTTTAATAATAAATCTGATTTTAATGTCGATTATAAAAAAAAGTTTTATTAATAAATTATAATTAAGATAGATTTTTTTTATTAATATAAATAAAATGACTCGGTACAATTTTTTTTTTAACAATTTGAATTATCTGCGAGTGAGCATTCAATCTTGCACCTATGGAATATAAAATTATATTTTTAATAAAATATACTTTATATGATATTATTTAAAATAGTTTTTCGTTTACTTTGATACGAAGGTATCGATTGTATTGGAAGAAAAAAAGTGGTGTAGCCATTAAAGTTAATGTTATTAAATATAAATTATTGATATTAAATGTCATATGAATCTTTATCAATATTAATTTTATTCTTTTTAATTAAATTTGGTTGAACTTTATTCTGCATGCATACTTCCACTGGATAAGTTTTCAGATATAATCGTGGAATTCCTAGGCTTGATGGCTGATAAAAATGAATTTCAAACTAATAATCTCTTATTTATTTAATATGTCGTCATATCATGTCTTAATAATTTCATGTCGGTTGTGTATGCTAATATCTCCGAAGCTTGAGAAATTAGTTTAAAAAAGAAAAAAAAGAAAAAAAAGAAAGAAAAAAAAAAGAAAGAAAAGAAAGCTTTCAATAATTACAATTATTGGACCCTTATTAAATAAATAAAATCACGTCTTTGTATTATGTAGACATTATTACATCGATAGGATTCAATCTATCAAATTCTAAAAGTAAACGGAATATAAGTAATATTTTTTAGTGAAGTCATATTTTTAAAAAATTACATTTACATTCAATACGAAATCTTGCTAGTATTATAATGCAATGATATAAAAATTGTACGATGATTATATAATGTATTTTAATTTTTATTATATATTGTTGTTTAAGCTTTTTAATAGATTGCAAGCCATTGTTCTTTGAATTTTATATAATTTTATTTTATCGTTCTAATTACTTATTAATAAATTAGACTTATTAATAATACCTTATTATATTAAACGATGCGCACAGGTGATGTTCTAAGCCTAGGAATTCTTCAAATCGTTCTAAATTCATAAAAAAAAAAAAAAAGAAAAAAAAAGAAAAAAAAATGAAAATGGATTTTGTCTGAAAAAGTAATGCGTAAGCATCGTTAAATTTCACTTGTATAGGTAAAGATAAAAATAAAAAAAATGCATACTCGTGCATAAGTAGTTTCGTGTTCGTGCATCAAAAATATCTTGAAATACGTTTTATATAAGTAAAACGTTTTGTTCGTGTGTGCACAAGTGAAAGAGAGACGGAAAACAGCGAACACATAAAATAATGCAGAAAGAAATTGCAAGGAAATTGAGTAAGAGATAAATTTTAAAATAAAATTATGTTAGAATGGCAAAAGTATAACGTCGTGATAATAGAAGGTGAAAAACAAAACATTTTAACCGACAAAGGAGAGAAGAACTCTGAAGTGATTGCAATTAAAGGCAACGTTATTTAACTTTCAATTCAAATGAATGGTATAAAAAACTTATATGAGTAAATTAAATCACTACGTATGCACCCTACATAAATACACATATATACGTATACGTATAGGATTATAAGAAATTTAGCAGACGAAAAATCAGTACTCCCAATTCTCCTTTAAAAAAGTAAAGCAAGAAAAAATGAAGAAAACGAAAAAATAAAGTGTTCCGTCAGTCCCTTTAAAATCTAATTCCGTTTGGCCAATGCTTCGAGAACTCTACTTAAGTAGACGCTTGCAAATAAAAGTGGCCGAGAACATTCCCACCGAAAGCCACTTACTAAAACAATGCAATTAAAAGGAATTATTAGGTAAAGTTCTAAATCATGTATTTTCACTTATAACACGATAATTTAATTAGCATTTGTTGTTGAATATATTGCACCGAGTTACTAAAGCAATGATGAAATACGAATTTTTGTAAATTTGAATAATTTTTAAATGAAATTTGTTTAAAGCAGTATGATAAGCATAATTTATAATAAATTTGCTATCTTTATTTGGTATTCTCGAATTTTTCGTTAAAACGTTATCAAAGGGTATTTTAAATACTAAAAATGTCTATTACCATCAAAAGCAAATATATGTTTATATATATATATATATATATATATATATATATATATAGAACTTTGTCTAATAATTCTTTACTCGTGTGGTGAAAAGAAAGAGAAATTTTCATTATATCATAATGATCGTGAAAAATTTTCTGTAGTATTAATTAACGCACATGGCAAAAATCAAATTTCTGTCATGCGCTAACTAGGTGAGAAGGAAATGCGAATTGAATTCTTTTAGAGATGTAAGTTTTTAAAAAATAAATAAAAATAAAAGGATTATAATGCTTTGCATTTGCAAAATTTTAATCAAAATTTTTTAAACTAAACGAAGGACAAAAAATTATGTACAATGTCTCAAGCAGATTTAAGTAAGTTTTTAGCGAAGATTTTACCTATCAATGTCTGGACGATAATCAGAAGTATCACTGTATCAGTATACTCAAATAAGTGGAATAAAAAAAAGAAAAAACCACATTCGTTGACTATGAAGTTGTATGCAATCGACGGTACATAAAATGTACGATTTATAAGAAAAAGAAAAAAAATATCATAAGTAATTCACTTACAAAATGAAAGAATTAAGGAATGTCGTAGTCGAAGTAATATAACATTCCAATTTTCTTTACATCATCGATACAACACAATATATTCATCAATTTTTATTCAACTTTTCAATTGCGGATGAAGAAGTACTCTGTTATTAAAAAAAAAACGAGAAGAAAAAACACGAGATGAAGGATATAATAATGCAACACCTGATAAAGTGTTTTAAAACGTTAACAAAGATATTTATTTCATAATCACAGATTTCTTATTTATATGCATTGCAAAGAAAGAAACAAAGTATTTTTTCACAATCATTTATAATTCTAGTTTTTACCTTTTTATATAAAATTATGAATATAATTAAAATAGAAACTTTAATTCAAGGGTTTTGATCTAAAGATTTCAGTGAAATAATATACTTTCTTTTTTATCTTTAAAGATGTTAAAAAATAAATTACTGTTGTTATTGTTAATATTGTACAGTATAGTTTGCTCGATTGTCCTAAGTCGGTTATTATTATTATTTTTTTTTTTTATTTTTTTTTTTTTTTTTTTTTTTTTTTTTTTTTTGTAAATCTACAAATTAGCCTTATATTGTTATATGCATTTATTACATATGTTATGTATATGTATATGTAAATAAATACGATTAATCAACTTGATATGTAATTTATAAAAATTTCATGATTAATTTTTATTGAATATAAAAATACTGTATATAGTTGTTCTTTCTCAGGAGAGAATTTAATAAATATTAATAAAATTTCCCGTTACTTTATATTTATCAATGGACAATGAATTTTCAATGGAAGTTAGATTGAAACCCTTGTTATGATTTGAGAAGGATCTGTCGATGTCATGCTTCGACTACAGAACGTGTGATACTTGTATACTCTGCATCCCCTGACTACTGTAATTATAATATCAGCCAGTCCAAGTACGAAAATAACCGATAGTTTTTCAGACACGTGCTTTTAGAATGTTAATTACGACTACTACAAATTATTATTTTCGTGCTTTGACTGTTCCTCTGCAAAACAACAAAAAATATTTAAAAACAAAACAAAACAAAACAAAAATAACAAAAAATTCTTAATTTATCAAATCTGATGAATGCTAATGTGAATTTTTTACTATACAGCAGAATGAAAGAATAACTCAGAAGTAAACTATGAATAATTCTGTTTTATTTATTAAGGTATCGCTGATGTAAATTGCATGATTCATTCTAGTTTGTGAAAAGGTAGAAACGGTAAATAAATATATAATAGTCCCAATTACAAACTTACGTATTTTTGTAATTATATATGCTAAATACGTTGCATTAGCATTTATCAGAATATTTAAATAGCAAATTTCATTATGCAGGACTTTGATGATTATTATAGCGACAATGTACATCTCGCATAGGATCAAATGAAGTAAGAGAAAAATATTGGAAGCTATGTTGTATTGACAGTTTACGTTGTTATAGAACAAATCGAACTAACGATTCAGTGCCATTTAGGCCCTTTTTACGTGTATTGCAATGCTCTTACTTTTAAGTATATGTATTGTGTAAAATGAATAATAAGGATTCGACACGTAGAAGACTTTTCTGTAAATAGTAATCGACGAGGCATTAGGTATTTACCTAAATATACGATTTACGAATGACATGAAAATTGTTACATTTTCTTTATCCCTTCCTTTATCGTACTTTTGTATGAGTCAACAATTAAAGAAACAATTAAAGTAAACAATGATGAGATTCCATCCATTCATAACATTAAATTTAGTATTATAATTCTACATAAATGTATAATTTAGCTATTATGCAATAGTTATAAGTGCATGTCAAATGTTTAAAAGAAAACGAAATTTTTTATATGGTGTATAAAATATTTAACTTGCTGTATTTATAGTGGCCAATCTGTGAAATAAGAATTTTACCATTTATATTTGTAATAATTCACATCGAAACAGGATAATCACTATAAATGACTAAAATAATTTTAATTTAAATAATAAACAAGTTAGTCAATTTAGTAATTCAAAAATATGTTGAACAAATAACGTATCTAAATGTAAATGACGTCTTACGCTATAATAATATAATTATTACTAACATCTATAGATTTTCCATAAGATAATAGAGCATTCATAAATTAATAGTTTATAGATTGGCTGATATTTATTTATTAAATTACAATATCTATTTCATTTTTACAAAGAATTATTATCTAGATTTAAATTATACTAACTCTAATATTAACATTACGATACTTAAATTTATAATGATCAGGGCTAAGATAAAGTATATTACTTAGTGCAATGGAAATGAAGTATAAATTCTTAATTGGCATCAAACTTATAAAAATTAACGATTAGTATTTCTTTGTCAATACTGTCTAAAATTGCCACGTCTAACAATTGGTTGCATTCTATTCGGCGGAGTTATTGAAATATCCAGGTAATCTCCTATTATGAACCTACAATGAAACAACAATATAATTTACTTTACTGTATAGAAAAGTTTATTAAATAAATAAATATCACAAATATAAATTAATTAAATATTTACCTTGCCTGCGCTAAGGTTTTATTATCATCGGCACCTTTTTGCCCCGAACATGTTACCCCAATCTCACGCATTCGATAACCAGGCGTTCGTTGTTCAGGTGTAACCAATGAAAATTCAAAATATGTTCCTTTACTTCTGGCATCTGGATTTACTTCTTTAACCAATGCAGTAATTTCTCGTAAAGTTGCATCCATCCTATAATGATTAGTCTTATTTTGATAGGTGATAGTGACATAATAAGCTATTTAGATTTATGTACTATGAATAAATTTACGATAATAAGTGAACACCGATTTCAAGCATTCATGATCAACAATTAACATAAATATCAATAAACTTTACGTTTAGCTTGAAGATTATAAATTATTAAAAATTTTCATCTACAATTATAAGCAATTACAGACAATTGCACTCTACACGTGGATAAATGAACAATATGCAATTAAAAAAAATTATAATTACCAAGTATAAATTTGAAGTTCGTTCGAAGGTACGTTCCCCCTGGTATATTCCACAATATTATGGTGTCGTCCAGTATTACAAAATACTCTTAGAAGCAAGGGACACGTCTTATTAAAGAAAAATTTTTATTAGTAAGCATTTTACTAAATTCTACTCACAATTATTTATAAAATTGAATCACAAAATTGAGGTTAGGTTTTCGTTTATTTATAAAAACTTACCTTCTCTCTGTCTACTGGTTTATCAGGTATTTGTTTCTCATCCACCACCATCGATTCTACCGCAGATGTCATATTTACGTTCTTTTTTTTGATAAACTATTTAGAAACTGCAAAGTATCGTTCCTGCGAAAAAAAGTAACGCTTATGCCGGTTAATATATGTAATATAATTTTCTATGTGTAGGCACTGGCTTAAGGGGAATATTCATGGAACGATGAAAATCGTTTATGGTCACTCCAATGCATTTTATAGTACTGAAATTATAGTAGAGCACTACTATGTAAATGCCATGCAAAAGTAAATAAATAATTTATGCGCATTATTATGGATTTTACGTAGTAAACTTTAAATAGAAATATAATAATGAAAAGAATAATTTTTTTTTATCAGAACTACGAATTATGAAAGCAGGAGTGCAGTAAGTATAAGAGATATTGGTATTATTAATGTTTGAATATTACAAATGCTTTAGGTAATTCACAAAAAAAGCATTATTAGCAATGAAAAATGTGAAAAGAATATATAATTTACTAAATGTACTTTGAGTTTGTACAAAAGAATGTTAATATAATCTTTAGATAAAAATATCGTACATTTAACGATCTATATTAATAATTAAAATTCCTTAATATTCATTCATCAACATTTTCCAATAAACATAAGCAATATAAAAATCTTTATTTATCACGTAACATATATATATATATTATACGTTATAATTAAACATCTAATATGAATTTATATAATGTAGTTGCGTAGTATAATGTTACGTAATTAAAAGATAAGAATAATGTGTATAGAATTAGGAATCAAATGTTCCTCACAAGCTGACCTAACATCTTTCTATAAATCTAATCAGCAATTTGAGAAACTATGAGTCAACGATCTCACGTTCGCAGCCGAGCTGATGAAAATTGAGTTTTAGATTTCACGCTTACGGTGGATCAATATCGCCTGTACCATATCAATATTTAGTTGATAAACTGCTATCACTAACCTATATATTTACGTACTTTGTAGAGCACTTTCGACAAACTTACATTATATATTGACAAACTTTAGTTCAGTAATAGTTAATAAAGTGTTTGAACAAAAAAACAAAAAAATTGTCCCCATAAATTGAAATAATCGACCAAGAGAACGTACACATAAAGTGCAAATTGAAAAATATGAAATTGTCTAAATGAATTATGAATTATTTAAATTATTTTTAGATTTAGCTTCATAGATTCATCGCTTTACTTTTAACATTAAAAAAAGATTATGAGAATTATAAACTTATAGCATTGTTTTATCGAGACTGTAAAACTTTATGTACTTTATTATTAATAATTAGTCATAAAGAAAGTTTGTTGACTCGACATGAAATAAAAACACGAAGTAATTAGAAGTATTTTAAATGGCGCTATTTTGCTAAGGAATTGGGGAGTTACGAATTTGTCCTATCCTAGCGTCACTGCTTAACATTAGTTAAACAAATATTACAATCGTGCATCGAATAAACATTTTTCTCTTTGCTACGATAAATTTTTCAAAAATATATTATTGTTATTTATAACTTATTAAAATATTTAAATTTCAATCTTGTTAGAAGACTATTTATATACTATTCCCCTATGGGAAATTTTATTATGTAAAATTTTAAATAATATTATTATTTTAATAATAACACATGTGCTAAATACTTTATTAATTAGATTATTAACTAGCGTATGAAAATGTTTATTTAACGCTCATATTATTTTGACAGACAAATCAGTATGTAGATTTGAAAAATTAAAGTTTTATTAAATGCTGTTGATGTATATTTCAATCTGCATTAACTATATTAAATATTTAATACAATATTAAAAGCTGCTCGATATAGTTAACCATATAATTAGAGAATGACTAGAGAAATAAATATAAAGATGTTCTAAATCATGTAGACAGATTTCTAAATAATATTACTATTATCAATAATTACATTAATATATATAATTATCCTTATGCATTATATATATATATATATATATATATATATATATATATATATATATATTGTTTTTTGTTAGTAATTTTAATTGATAAGATTGTTATTTACAAAATTGTATAATAAAAAATTCTATAACAATGTATATTTATATAAGTATATATTTATAATTAATATTGTAGATTAATTTTTTTTTTTTTTTTTTTTTTTTTTTTCATATATAGACAACTTCATGTTAGATGAATTCTTCTACCAATCATCAATTTTTAAACTACTAAATAAAAATCACTCGATAGACTATCGTAATGATTTCCACACTCCATGAATTTTCACCTTAAGATATTCATTTTACGTAGCTTTTAAATTTTCTTATAAATACCGCAAATTTACGCATAGAAAAGAATGGCGTCATCAGTTATGAATTCAGCAATAAATTTATTATATGATTTAAAATTTAAAGATGCCAAATATTTGACTTTTTTTTTACACCTAAATAAATATTATTAATAGAAATAATTTTCTTAATAATTATTAAGCATTCTAGAAATTGACAATAAATTATTATTTGCAATAGAATTTCTGGTCAAATTACTTATTTTATAGTTATTTTTATTATAATATTATGTTATTAAGTTCTAGACTGCCACCAAATATATCGTTATTTTTCGATAATTTAATCTATTCGATTAATATATTTATTTTTATATTTTTTTGTGCATGTTATGCAATTATGTTTTTTTTTTCTTTTCTTTTTTGCGAAGATCGATGATTTGAAAAAGAAAATGGATCTTTGTAAAAAATGAATGTAAATCTACTATTTCCCGTAAATACTAAATAGCAAGTATCAACGTATATGGTCTTTAAAAATAATAATAATTTGAAAATTACAATATTATAGTAAATTATAAGACGAACATTTATAAGATTCTACTGCTCTTACATATAAAATAGTGCGCTCGTGTTATTTAATGATGGAAAACTATGATGGTCAAAAAAATGTTGAGAGTCCATCCATAATTAAATCCATGATTAAAATAATAAATAAGAAATTTTACATTTACACGAAAGTATGTTAATTATTTAATCTGCGCTTATTAACATAGAACGAGTATTTTAATATTAATAAAGAAACATTATAAATTATAAATATCACGATATAACTTTGCTTATTAAATACGATAACAATTTTTAGAATAATTCAATTTAAACTTTGTGAGATATAATTTAAAGGGGAAAAAATAAATAAATAAAATAAAAAGCTTTAAATATAATTTCCCAGCAATTGATAATTTGCCAATGATTGTTAAGAAGTGATTAAATTATTAAAAGATAACCTAATTAATAATTAAATTTATTAAAATGTAAAATTAAAATATAAGCATTTTTAAAATCTAGTATGTATGTGATGAAAAAAAAAAAAAAAAAAAAAAAAAAAAAAGTTCAGCTTGATAACATTAATAAAATCTTGAATATCTCGTTTAAAGTAAGAAATACAGCGAAATTAAATAAAAGTTTCTTTTCAATGCATCAAAATTTAACCCACAAAATTTTTCGATTATTTATCACTCACAATTTTGTCATCTAATAATTGACTTAAAATCCAATGATTAATGTGACTTTTGAAAAGAATTAACATTATTCATTAAAAATGTCTTTGATTATTTATTTACAATTTCCAAATGTATCTAATCTCTGGAATAAGGAGAAGAATTTATGAAAGAAACAGAATAATCGAATGAAACGAGGAATGAAAAAGAATGTTTGATAACTAAAGAGAGAGGGAGAGAGAGAGAGAGAGAGAGAGAGAGAGAGAGAGAG
>NW_011948414.1:888778-912418 GCF_000503995.2 Ceratosolen solmsi marchali | reverse complement strand
CTCTCTTAAGTCTTATTTTTCTCACACATATATATATATATATATATATATATATATATATATATATATGTTTATATGCGCATATGCATATGACATGTACAGTAAAAATAATGAAAGATAAAAACCAAAAGTTTGAGAAATTACATGTTCCAGTAGTATAACTCGTAGGTCGTGCAATAATACAAAACAGCGACGTGCACAACGACTAAACCGAGTTCGTAGTCCGTAACGTCACTGAGATTTCCATAATCTGTATTATGTACATGGAATATACATAAAAAACACTCGTATAGAATGCGTCAAATAAATTCATTTAACACTGCAGTGAGTGCCAGCGAGAAGAGGAGACAGGAGCACTCTATAGGTTTTTTTTCTATCTCGTCGCACGCACAAGTATGATTTCTTCAAGTTTTTTATTTGTTATCATCTTGGGTTTCTGATTAAAAGATTTTAATGCGTAAGCATTTCGTAAATGGAAAAGAAGAGTCTGCGCTACTGCCATTTATTTTTTTGGAACTACTCCGTCACTTAACCTTTAACAGAAGTGAGAACACATTTTTAATTTTTTACGGTAAGTTGAGTACCCCCTCAAACGCTATTCTTTATCAGAATTCTATTTGTAATTTTGTAGGTACCGATAAAACGTAAATCATAATGAAAAGTAATTGAAAATGCTTAGATATATTAAGAATTTGTATTGTGTGGATTACGAATTGGACAATTGTGAAAGTAGATCGATCGAGATTTAATGTTTTTGGCTTTTAAATTTTCAAATATTACATTCAATAAATATTTACATTTGTCGAAAGAGCAAGAAAATTAATTTTCTACCAAATATATTTAATAACAATCTATGTGTAATGCTAAATTTAACAAATTGAGAATTGAGTCCACGATAGTGCATAATGTCTTAGTGTATTTTTGTATTTTAAGTTTATCATTTTATTTTACTTAGAATGTGGATTTATCAAAGTTTTATATAAATAAGAGGAATGATGTAAGTCGTATAATTGTATATTTAATTATAAGATTCTAAGATTATAAGAAAAATTAATTGATATTAACTCGGTTCGTCTACATTTATCAAAATATATAATTGGATGTAATAGTTTTTAAGAAATTTATATAAATTTTCTATACAATTATTCATTACGAACAAATATATTTAAAAATAATTGTAAATGTGAAATTAATCCATATAAAAATGTTGAAAGTACTGTTGAATTTTATAAATTAAAAAATCATCGTTATATATAGTGTCAATATTGTTTGAATTATTAAATTATTAAATTACTTCAATTGTTTGCAATAATCAAATTCTTATATAAATTTATTGTTATTTGTACATAACCTCATGTACTATGCGTAAATTTATAAAGTTTTAACTTTTAAATGAAATTTTACTATTTTTTTAATTGGAAATTATTTCTATGTAGAATTTTTCCATTATTATTAACAATTTCAATTAAAAATATCTAATATATATGTATGATAATTATATTGTAAATCGATTTATGATAAAATATTCAATATCAAATCAGTCGCTCTTTCATTAACATCGATTCAATTTTAATTTTACGAATATATAGATGCTCCAATTAACTATAAAATGTGATTATTCATCTTCAATATCAGAGAATTAAGTATTGTTGTATGTTTTAGGTTATGAAAAACGCTTACACATATTTATATCATAATAGGCAATTAAAATGGTAAGCAAATTACCGCAAGAGTTCAGGAGATATAATCGTAATAGAAATCAATTAAGGCATATTTTTAAGGAAACTCAACGTGTTCTCGAGATTATAAATCTCGAAAATTTCTTTCCTGGAGGTATGTTATTTAATAATGCTAATTAAAAAATAATTTTTACCCTTGATGTCAATATTAATTATAGCAAGTTTATTGATTCAATGGAATATTTTACCGAGGGGAAAGACATGTCAAAGACGCGATTCTCAATTGAGCACACACTTGTCTTAAAACTATTATTAGACTTTGATAATGATTATATATGAGTTCTGATAAATTCCTTGCACTTCTTTTCTTCTTAAGGCTAATATAGTATAAAAATCATTCATTAATGAATCTTTAAATAATTATATATATATATATATATATATATATATATATATATATATTATCCAATTTTATAAATTATATTATAATTCATATTTACCATTATTTATAATTAATAAACAATAGCTATTTGTGAATATTTAAAATCTGTATACTTAAATGAATCTTTGTTATCTTATTAATCTATCAATTTTAATCGTTATTTACATTTACCTTTCTTACAGAAAATATTATTGATGCCTTATTATCGCCATTAATTTATAATAAAATTACATACGTTCTTGAAAATTGTCCTGCCATAGTCATATTTGGGCAAAATACCAAAGCAAAAGCATCGCTAGTCAATAATTTACTATCAACTGATGTCCTCCCATTATGTACGGGGCAATGGCGCTGGATAAAAATTGGTTGTGGATCCACTAATCATGTGAATCTCACTCTTGGTCTTGAATACGAAGTAGTAGAAAATTTGTTAGCAAATGAAAAGCCATGGGTAACTATTCCTTCTCAAGACTTAATAGAATCTGGAAGCGTAGATCCTAACTGTCCCACTGTGCTTGAAGTAAAGTTAAATCAACCAGCACTGAAAGATGGAGTTCAAATATTTGTCGTTCCTGATTCAGGTCGGTTAAATTTTCGAAAATATAATTTGTTTAATTTGTTTGAAATTTATTAATATGTAAAGTATACTCAAGACATTCGTCTAAAATGAATTAATCTGTCTATAAAGTAAAATTATAATAATAAATTAATTAAATTTATTATTTTTCAAGTAACATATTTTCTTACAATTAACTCATAAATTAATATAAAAAAATTAAATCATTAATATTTTCTATTATTTATGATTGAAATTCATGAAAGAAAAAAAATAAAATGCAGAAAAATTTCAAGAATGTTGGGACATAAAATATTTTAAAAAATAATAAAATATATTGTTATCATTGTCAAACTATCGTAATATACACTAGAAATAAAGCTTCGTTAGGAAAAGATTCATTGGTATAAATTTTTAGGAGCCGTACAGACTCTGGCTAAGGGAGTATTTAAAATTATTCCTGTATTCCTCTATGCTCTGGATGAACACCCTTTATCCAATGAAAATATGGAAGAACTGAGGAATTTGAAAGACAGCTACCCCTATAATCCAGTTCTATTTGTTTCTACGTCAACTCACATAACCTTTGACTGCTTAGACGAAAATCTAATAAAGTCAGAACATGGACTACAAAGTAAAACTGAATCGTGCGAATCAACCTCCGCAAAGGAGGATTCCATAAAATTGACTTCCGCACAGGATGACTCCGTGAAGTTAAACTGTATAAAACTAAATTCCACAAGTAATATTGACAATGGGCTAAATCTAGAGAAGATTAATTTGCTCGGCTTAACATGGTTCCATCAGCTTACAGATTTAGGCTTCATAGGTGAATCCATCGAAATAGACCAAAGCTTGTGGCTAACGCATGAAAACTACTCTCGGTCTATTAATCTGCTAGATTCACGGAAAAACTTAGGTAAAAATTATTAATTAACTATGAATTAACGCCTTTCAATAAGCCTGTAATATATTATTTTATTTTGTAAATGTTTTTCCATGTGAAGAAATATATTTTTTGAGTCATCTTGTCATGGCTTAGCATGGCATGAGGCTCCATTAATAACGAAGATCGTTAAGTCTAAATTGAAAATTAACTTTTTGTCAACAAATAATCGAGGGAATTACAATTTACACCAAGAATTTGTTCGTTCCTTCGAAATTTGTGAAATACTGAAATTTATTCCTCATTAATGTTAATTACAAACTAATTAGCAAAAAAATCCATGTCATTAAAGAATTAAATAACTAACCGTGACATTCTTTCAGATCGAATCTTGTACTTTGTACGCAGCTGCTTACAGACTTATCTCGTAAATGTGAGTAATCATTTAAATGATGTTCATACGACCAGCCTACGCAAATTCATTCTTAGTGCATTCGATATGGCGCGAGAAATTCAAATTACTCCCAAACGAATACAATACGCTCAGCAGAAAGAGGTCGAGCTTTATGCTAATCTCATGAAGGTGGTGAATGCTAAACAAGAAGAACTCACCGAGCTCATTCACAAGATCATTCAGGAGATGAAGGATGAAATTTGTCTGGCTCCTGATCATTTGAATCTCTATCATAACATACCAATCGATGACGACGAGGAAAGAGGCAAATGGTCAGCCACTGTGAGGGTAGCGACAACGGAGGTGCAGAGGCTCGTTCTAACCAGATTGGGAGAACGAGTGGCCAAGCAACTGGCGACGTCCGTTAATTGTTTAAGGGATACATTTGTAGGCACCTTACAACGATGTCTACTCAGTTTAGAAAAAAGTTACGAACACGATGCGAGCCTTACGGGTAATTTGCAATACTTAATAATTGTTCGAATTAATCGCCCTCGCATATAATTATAATCATTATACAATTATGAGGCGTTTGAAATTAAAAAAATTTTATTACAAGCAACATCACTCGTTAATTTATGAATAAATTTTCTTATATGCAATAGTCTAATATTAATTATTTTCATACGTTTCATTATCGATTATATACGTGTGATTTTATCAACGCGTGTGTCACTTTTAAAAAATAAAGTTTCCAATTTTCACAATATCTTGTGCGAAATTAATAATTATGCGATTTTAATCAGAGCTTGATAGCGAATATTAACGAATAGTGTCTCTCGATCAATGTGCGCACGCAACTAACAAATAAAAAGAAATTTACGACCAAATTAAATCAATCCTCCTCATTATTTTTGAATTTCACAGCCAGCGATGCTCTGAAGCAAATACTCTCAGCGGCTTACAACGTGGAGTTGCAGAACTCCTCACCGTCGTTGGTGCACTCGTTCCTCGAGCGTATGCGCCAACTGTTCAAATCGTTGCCTCTACCCTGGGCACCGACCCCCGTACTCAACGCTTCGTGGAGGCGGAAGGCCGCCGTCGATGTACTTCAATCCTTGAGCGCCGCGCGACTCGCTCGCACCATTTCCACGCAGTTCCGAGATAAGGTCAAGACTTCCCACGAAACCTTTCAGTCGGCCCTCAGATCCCTCGAGAATCACTATTCGGGTAAGCTGGAAAGGACCGAGGAGCAGAGAATAGCCATCAGAAAATACCATGCCCCGAGGCTAGCCAAGCTGGCCCTTGAGTCGACCTCCATGAGCGACATGGTGAGGACTTTCGGACTTTTCTTGTGAATTGCGATAAGAATGATGTGTAAATAATATTTTATCGCGCGTTGGTTAAATGGAGTGTTAAGAAGGGATTAGTAGATAAGAAGAACATTGCAAGCCATGGGTAACAAGAAGGGAGATAAAAATTGTAATTTTCCGCTTCTCGTTCTCATTGGGTCTGGTCCGGAATTTCAAATCGATTTTCAATGCAAAAACTTTCAGGTTCGATTTGGCATCCCGCACCAGGGAAAAGAGATTGGCCGTGGTCAGTACGGCGTGGTGTTCGCTTGCGACGGCTGGGGCGGTGCACTGGGTGCTTGCGCAGTTAAGTCGGTCGTACCGCCCGACGAGAAGCATTGGAACGATCTCGCGATGGAGTTTTACTACACGCGCTCGATACCCGACCACAAGAGGATCGTCAAGCTCCGGGGCTCGGTGATTGATCACACCTACGGGGGCGCCTACGGCATGGGAGCGGCCGTGCTCCTTATCACAGATAGAATGAGTAGAGACCTCTACTGTGGTATTCGGTCAGGATTAGCTTGGCTCGAGCGCATCCAGATCGCTATCGACGTGCTCGAGGGCATCCGATATCTTCACTCCCAAGTACGTTCTTCGTAGCCGCCCCTCCTTCTCCTCCTCCTCCTCCTCCTCCTCCTCCTCATCATCATCATCATCATCATCATCTCGTTCTCTACACGTCTTTGGCGATGTCTCGGCTAATTCTAGCCTCTCACTTATGCCTTCGTGTTAGGAAGCGTAAACTATGCCTAAAATATGCATAGAAAACTGCAAATTAATGTTTAATCTCGCTTATTTTAATGCTAATTTTAATTTAATGCGTATTTTAGCGTTGCAGATAGCCTGTATTATTTATTATTCTTCCCGTCGAGTCTAGTCAAATATAATTAGGCAAAAATACAAAATATTTACAACGGGTACCAATTGTTGTGTAAACAATTGGTTATAGTTTTATCGAATTTCTTTATACACTCGTAATATTCGTATCGCCATTGCTCGCTAATGTCGCTACTTTGTACGTTTAAATTATGACGAAACTAAAATTACAAGACATCGATGCACGAGAAATACAATTTCATAATTCATAATTCAGATTATTTAAGTAACGATAAATAATATTTTTTATATCCTCTGCTAATTTATTCATATAGCATTGTAAATTTAATCAGAGCAAATTTTGCAATAAAAAACAGTTGCAGCATTTTTCTCAAAAATGTTCATAAGAGGTTAATCCACTCACTGCTTAAACTTCGATCCGATTATATTATTACTCAATACTAATTTATAAAACTACTAAATCATCGAATGTGTCCGTTTTGCGCTTACATTATTAAGCAATTTTTACGCAAGCACACGACATGCTTACATCACGGTATAATGCAATACAATGATAACTTAATAGAGATTATATTTTTGTAGGGACTCGTGCACAGAGATATAAAGTTGAAGAACGTCCTCTTAGATACGCAGAATCGAGCGAAACTGACAGACTTGGGATTCTGTATAACCGAGGCAATGATGTCGGGTAGTATCGTCGGAACGCCGGTTCACATGGCTCCAGAACTCTTGTCCGGACATTACGACAGTAGCGTCGACGTTTATGCCTTTGGCATACTGTTTTGGTACATATGCGCTGGACACGTCAGGCTACCCTACGCTTTTGAGCAATTTCATAACAAGGAACAACTGTGGACGAGCGTCAGAAAAGGTACACGCGTTTAGGGAAATATTTGAAAAATATTCGAGAAACGTTTGTCCATTATGTGCCCAATCAAAATGTATAAATTGATCAACTTTTGCAGGCATAAGGCCAGAGCGGCTCGCGATCTTCGACGACGAATGTTGGAATTTGATGGAGCAGTGTTGGGCGGGTGAACCGTCGCGGCGACCCCTCCTTGGCGCTATACTTCCCGTCCTCGAGTCTATACAATCGAAGGCCGAACGCGGTCAAAAGTCACAGAAGCATCAACCAGGGTCGAGACCCTCGTCACCACTGGACAAAGTTCCGGATCTCTTATCAAACGGGAAAGCCACCTGCGTAATTAGCGAAAACAACGTCGACAGCAATCAACGCAGTAGCAACAACAATACCACCAACAACAACAACAACAATAACAACAACAACAACAAAAACAAAAACAGCAGCAGCGTCAACAACAATAACAACGACAACCTCCATCGACAGCATCATCACCACCCTCGCCAACACGATCAACAGCAACATCATCAGCAGCAGAACGTCAACAATAAATACAACAGCAGTAGCAACAATAACAACAATAACAACAACAACAACAACAACAACAACGCCCTCACGCTATTGGAGCCGAATAATCAAAGGGGTGAAGTAGCGCGTCCGTTCTTTCTACCGAGTAGGCGTAAAAAACATCATGTACTTCGCACGCCAAAACACCCGGGCTTTCACATGACCAACTTCTTTCACACAAGCGTATGCTCCAACTTGTATATACAGATGCACGAATTTTACTGACACTTCTTCACTACCTCTACTTTTTTTTATTATACTATTACAACTGTTAATACTCTATCACTGCTGCCATCACCATCACCGTCACCCTCACCATCACCATCACCGTCACCCTCACCATCACCATCACCATCACGACCACCATCGCCATCAGCCTCACTATCTACATCACTACACTGTTACTACTAGCATCCCTGTCATTACGACTTATTATTGCTCCTGCTGCCGCTGCTGCTGTTGCTGTTGCTGCTGCTGTCAACGTTAATTATAATATATATTTACGATTATTTCCGCTACGTACCTTTTCAATACTAATAGTTCTTCTCGAATACTTTAGCCAATAGATCGACTATAATATAGAAAAGTTTTTAGAAAATAATTTGATCTCGTAATTACAATATTTATAGTGTACAAAAATTTATACAATATTATTTACATTTATAGAACAAAATTAATGAAGCAATTAGTAAAAAGGAACTAAGAGTATGAAATAAATGTATATTTTCACAATGCTGACTTTTAAAGATAATTTCAGTTTCCATATGATTAATAAATGTAATATTTATAAATGTTCTGAATATTATTAATAGTAAGAATTAATAAGAGATTATTAAAGTGTTAATATTGGGAATGAAGTCTCAACAAACTCTTTTGAGTTTGTGCTAAATTAAAATTTAAAACGAATAAAATTATAATAACAGTCTTGTCCCTTGTTTTACAGTTTAATTAAAATATTAGTTAAATTTAAGATATTAGTCGGGTTGAATTGCTTTGAAAAATTAATGAAAATTGAAGTGTCGGTAAAACGAAATGTTGAGTAAATCATACCATTTTTCTTTTAATCAAGGTTCTTTTCGTTACTTATTGTAGGCGTGAGATTATGTCTAGCATAACTGAATATGGACTGAATTTTGATTTTTTATTTCCTAAATGGCATAAAAAAAATTATACAACGCATATAATTATAAAAAAATTTTGATGAAAAATTTGACTACTATGTATCCGACAAAACTATTAATTTGTTTTTTTAATTTATTTATATTAATTCTAGAGTGAGATCTAAGAAATTCCAATCTAGTGTGTTTACTGTTTCTTTGTTTTCATAACATTTAAAATATTTCATTATTTATTTTGTTAATATTTACTTGTCAGTCATTGTTTCAGTAAATGCAAAGTGGTTCTAACTCTGATCAAGCATTATTATGTAATAATTTCATTTTTTATCAAATTTATTAGTTTTATATAATTATATTCATATTAAAATTTTAACAATCAAGAGTATAAATCAACAAAAATTTAGTACTATCTTTTGTATATTGAAAATAAATGTAAAATACTTAGATTTAAAAAATTAAAATTAATGAATATAACCATATATTTATATAATTCTTGTTTTTAGAATTTCAAACAGGAATTAATATTTTTGACTGAAAGTATAAATTCTATTTGCTGAAAAATGATTTTTATTTAATATAAAGGGACTTTTTGCATTACATTAATTTAGATGTATGTTTGTTTTGCAATTTTATGTGTTACAAATATTGTAAAATCGTCAGTATTCATTACACGGTAACATTCTGACACAAATTGATGCCAATGACAATATAAATGCATAATTTGTCATGTACAATTTTTCTTGTACAATAGTATTTGACGTTTTTTTTTTTTTACATTCATTTATATAAGCTTTGATTGCATAAAACAATGTCGATGGTGTGTCGTGAGAAATACTTTTGAAGTTATCGAATAAACGTAAATTTCGATCATTTTTGTTTAATTACAGGCAACACTTAATTTTTATATTTGTAAAAAGTTTATAAACACTGTTTAATTGAATGAAAGAAAGCCTTATCTATTAAAGTATATAAAATATGTCAACTGAAAATAGATATTATATGCATAAAAAGGAATGTTGTTATGAAAATAAAAATAAAAAAGCTTGTCGATAATTTTAATGAACTAAATGTTACAGTGCTTACTGAAATACTAATGGACGACTATACAAGCGAGAGACAAGCCAACAATTTGTAAATTTATATACATAAAATTATGTTAAAAAAATAATAAAAATCTGATCAGTTTTGTACTCGCTGTTCGTCCATCGTATTCCTCTCCAATTTGCTTTTGCATAAATTAGTACTTTTAAAATAGCTATATTAAATTGAAAAGTATTATTTATTTACAATAACAAAATTTTATTTCCCTGCATTAAAATGTCAATGTAATCTTTGATAAGAGAAAATTAATAGTTCATACTTTGATAATTATATTTTTTTATTTGAATATGGTAAATTATTAATGAACAATTTTATCATAGCATTGGCTTGAAATTAAACAAATATATTTTTGAAAATTTTATTTATACAAATAGTAACTTAATTATAATGAAATCCTAACAAATAAAAATACTGTATAAAATTTTTATTATTGAAGATTTATATTATTGTAATTTTATAAATTACCTACTGTGTATGTATTAAAAATTTATTGTATGAATTGGGAATCCACACAATACAGAAATCCTTAATAGTAGCGTTTATTAGTTTTAAATATAATATTAATTACTTGTTTCTTATTTTCAGATAATCAAACAAACTCCGTAGAGGAAAATAATCATCATTAGGAAAACAAAACAAATACCAACAGTAAATTCACATCACATATTTTATAAAATAATTTATTTTTATACAATATAATTCTTTTTTTTTTTTTTTTGTACATTAATTAGACATAAACAATCATGCAGTTTCTTAAAGATGTCTAATCAATTGTAGAGTAATTGATTATGACCAAATTTATTCAAAATGTATAAAAAGTTAAATAGTGTTGACTTGTATTATATTATAAAAATGAAAAATTTTACATAATAAGTAAAAAATAGTAAATAATTATGAGTCTGTGATAGTTGAATCGATGATTATGTAGTAAAATTACATGGGACTGATTAGAATAAAATAATATTATCAAATTAAAAGGAAAAAAGTTATATTATTATAATTTATGATAGCTCTTCGGATATATTTAATTAATAAAATAAAATATTGAACATATATAGTATAATGATAAATATTTAAGTATTTGTATTCCTTATAAAAATTATATTTTAATATCCAAAGTATTTTTTGCTTTTTCTAGGTCATGTAAAAGCTTATAAAATTGATTTATATTCATTTCTGTAAAAATAGACTTTATCTTGCCATCTTCGTTATAAAGAAATTTCAATTGTAAGAAATTTTTTCCAACTTCATCTGTTCCACTACTAGCAACAGTCACTAAAATAAATTACAATTATTTTATAAATAATTTAATTAAATATTACTATAGTGAAAATCTATTATAATTTATACTTTTAACTATACAAAAATTTTAAAAAATAATAATTACATAATAATTAAAAAACTAAGAAAAATTACATCGAAATTTCTAATTCTAGTTTTAAGAAACACAACATCATCCATAATATAATTCGTAAGAAAGAACTTAAACTCTATTAATATTTAATATAATGTACAATTGATGACTCTTATTAAATTCATTGTTTATTCATTGTTTTTCTACAATAATTTAAAATAATAAATCTCAATAGTAAAAAAAAAAAAGAAAAATCTTTTATTAAACAATAGAAGTAAAATGTAAAATTATTAACCAATTACTTTCATAATACAAATATAAAATTGTCATAATTTGCATATGTACTTAAAAACACGTAAGAGTAAAAAAAATATCAAATGTGTGAAATATTTTTGTTTGATATTTTTTTAAAACGTGAAATATTGTACTTAACATTAAACTAAAGAACCTAAACCTATAAATACCTCCAAAACGCCAAGAAACATTAACGAATGTATTCACTGATGCATCTTCCATTTTATATCACAATAAGCACTATAGCAGTGATGTGTTTTATTGATTAAATATAATTATCATTGTTTAGTTTTTCATTGGTATATTTTTAATGCTTTACAACAAGTGATGTTGTTTTAATTGCTTATGACATTTATTGGATATTTGAGGTTATAATATTATTATACTGCGCGCGTGTCGGTGTACGTTGGTCGAGTGAACGCCGCTCAAATTCATGAAATGTAGAATTTCGAAGGTTAATTTTCATTTCTATTGTGATTCGAAACCAACAAATGATTATAATTATAATAATTCCCTAAAAATTTATTGCATACACATCAACATATGTATGTATTTATATTTATAATGGCAAATATAAATAATAAATCTAACAATTACTCTTCAAGAATTTAAAATTTAAAAAAGACGTTCAATTGAATATAAAAATATTATTTTATAATTTAGCGTACGTTGTGAAACGACCGAATTTTGGTATGGACATTAATATTTATAGTGAATTATAACATTACTTTTAGAAACTCACGTTAATAATTATAAATAAGGATATCTAAACCAAAAATTAATTTCATGTTTTGAATTGCACAGGCCAACTGTATTTTTATACATAATCTTTTACTCTAATTCTTTTCATTTAAAATTATTAAAATGATCTCTGGAAATTAATAGTGATAATGCACTTTTTATAAAAAAAGTTTTTTATAATTTAACAATTATTATTGTTGTAAACAAAAAATTATCCGTGTAAATAAACATTATATTTAAAATGAATTTAATTATTGAAGAGAAAAAAATCGATTTAAAAGCAAAACTCATTTTATTATTCTATGTATATTAAATATATATATTCTAGATATATCATAAATATAAAATTTTTTTTTAAATATATGGAATAATTTTCAAGATATTGTACATAAAGTTTTTAGGATAAAGACGAACCATTCTTTATTGAAATTTGTTCATAAGAACAATGTTTAAAGAATATATTCTTGAAAATCATACCGAAGAACTTAAAGAAATGCTTAAGGATCCTGATGAATTTAAATATTATCCCCTCTACGTTGAGTAAGATATATTATACTTCTTTAATACAGATAAAAAATTATATATTCAAATTATTATATTTTATTCGTGCTTGTGTTTCTAATAATTTAATAATATATTATTTTTAGTTTTATTATGCTTTTTGATTATGATCCTGAAAAGGCAAATAATATGTTGAAACAGCCAAGGCATTATTTAGCATTATTTGATTCTAATATCATCGAAGTTCAGGAACAACTTATCGAAGCAGGTCAAATAGTGAAGAAAAAAGTATTTACATATTATCTTTAGTTTTTTCATCTTATATATTTAATAAAATAGTTTTAAACTATCAAATGAATTTACAGTAAAATATTTTATGTACAGAGATAACTACTTTATAACAGATTCAAATAAATGTTATTTCCATAGATTCGAACGAGAGTGCATGGTGTACCTGAAGATATAAATCAAGCAGAAATTGGAGAATTCGTTTTCATTACAGGATTTGTCGTTCGAATTTCACAACCATCTATTTCAATTATTGCTAAACATTTGCTGTGTAAAAAGTGTAAACATATTAATATTATTAAAGTACATAAACTGATAATATATTATAAATATTTTTATGAATTTTATATTTGTTTGGTCGATAATTTTATTCTTGTTTAGATTCAATGGGAAACAGGTAAATTTCCGAATGTCCGGCAGTGCGAAGCATGTAAAAGAAAAGGTTTACATCCAGAGACATCATTGCAAGACCAAGAATGCGTAGATTATCAAGAAATCAAAATTCAAGTAAAATTAAATTTATATTTAATTATTTAAATTATTGAAAGTTATAGTAACCATTAAACCTGTCGCAATAATAATTATTAGAAATTTAAAGAATAATTTAGACGCGTATATATTATTACACGTAATATTTTCTTCATATATTTTCATTGAATTTTGAGCGTAAAGAAAAATTTTATATATTGAAATTATTGACTCAAAATACACAAATTAATAATTGTTTTATGAGATAATTTTAAGAATTTTAAAAACATTTCGTTTTAATAAATATATTTTTAATAATATAACAGGATAAATCTCAAAATCATAATGATATCATGTCAGCGTCAGAAAAAGTAATTTTACTCGAAGACTTAGTTGATAAATGCACAACTGGAGATTACGTCAATATTAAGTACGTAGATAACTGTAACTTATACTGAACAAATTTAGGAAACATAATTTTATTAAATGCCTAATTATTCCATAAATAGTGGATTTTTAATTCGAAAATGGGGTAACATTGTTGAAGGTCAACGTATTCTATGCACAACGTTCATGATGGCCAATAGTCTAATAGTCCGAAAAAAAATTACAGAATCAATATTTTGTAAAAACGAATTAATCAATGTTTTTGACAATTACTGGAAAAACTACGAGGCTAATCCTCTACAAGGTAGAGACAATATTCTTGTATCGATATGTCCTCAGGTAAAATTAATTTCTCTATAAATTTTCGAAAAATTATCTACTATTTATAAGATACTAATGTATGTTTTTATTTAAATTTTGTGCAGTTGTATGGAATGTATTATATGAAATTAGCATTAGCTTTAGTTTTGGCTGGTGGTGTAAGAAAAACTTCGAAACCAGGTGTTTATTCGTTAATTTAATCAAACAATGCATCAAGCAAACAATACTAACGCAAACAAATTAATTTTCGCTTGATTTTAATAATAATTAATAAAGGAACAAGAATACGAGGTGACATACATCTATTACTGTGCGGAGATCCTGGTACTGGCAAATCTCAAATACTTCAAACAGCGACAAAATTATCAAATCGATCCGTTCTAACGACAGGAATTGGAAGTACTGCTGCTGGCCTTACAGCCGCAGCTGTAAAAGCAAGTTTCTTTTTTCTATATAAATTTGATTTTTAAACATTTATTAATGAAATGTCGAATTTAAATAAATACATTAAAATGTTAATATTTTCATTTTATATAATAAAATATTGATTAAATTATTCCATATGTTATGCTTTTTAAATATGTATTAATTGAAATTACTTTATTTATATGTGTAAGCAGTTATATTACTTTCGTTAAATTAAAGAATTGATTTTTAAAAACCAAATTTAATTAATATGCCTTATACTTGTTATAACTGATTTTCAATCAATTTTTTATATATTTGATGAATTACGTAAAATAATATTGCACAACCTATGAATGTATTTGTAGTAACATCGGATCGTATAAATATAAATGTTTGAAAAATTCATATTGATTAGAACTTTGATTTTTATTAAAATTATACAGTTTAGGTCTATAAAATATTGATGAATAAATAAATTAATTTTTAAATGTTTGGATGAAAATATTAAAAAAAAAAAAAAATGTATGTATATATATATATGTATATATATATATATATATACATAAAATGAAGAACAATGTAAATTTAACTTTGACTCGTATTTCAGGATTCAGATGGTTGGCATTTGGAAGCTGGGGCTTTGGTATCAGCTAATGGTGGTGTTTGTTGTATCGATGAATTAACTACAATGAGCACCAACGATATGGCCTCTATCCATGAAGCAATGGAGCAGCAAACTATATCCATCGCTAAAGCAGGTATGATCAGTACACTTAAATCTAAATGCTCTGTCATTGCAGCTATAAATCCAGTTGGCGGTAGATTTGTGGATGGTGAAGAAGTGAAGATGGGGCTCGGTGACCCATTACTTTCCAGATTTGATCTTATTCTTTTTCTGAGAGATAATCCCTCTTCAGAATGGGATGAATTGGTTTCGAGTCATATCCTTCAAACAGCAATGTCTAATGGTAATGATCGGAGTAAAATGTAAGTATATACAAGAGTTTCGAAATAATTGTAAATTAATGAAAAGTAAAATAAATTGAAAATAAACAGTATACTGAAAAATTATTCACAAACATTAATCATTTATTTTCAAAGTTTAAATACATTTGCATTATATGTAATAAGTTATAATTACGTACACGCGTGCGCAGGAATAAAATTACTATTTTGTTTTTCGCTAAGGTATGACAATAGATTTTCATCTATTAATAGTAATTTATATTTATAAATGTAACTAATCTGTGACGTCACTAAATGAAACAATTTTTATATAAATTTATTGAAATCGAACAATAGTTATAACAATAATTATAAAATGAATTTCAATAGATCGCTTTCTAAACAAACAAAAATAAACAACATTTGTTAGAATTTCGATTTAATTAACTATAGAAGTCAAGTAAATATATTAATTAATAATTATTTATTAATATTTAATAATAAATTTTAATGTCTTTTAGGAATTCTTCAGATCAGGATTATAATAGTATGTCTGAAAGTATGTATAAAGATAATTTTGATGCTTCTTCCAACATAGAAATGCAAGTATTTTTAGTATGTAGAATTACAAATGTAAATAATAGAATTTTATTCATCGATCGATTGTATTTTCAAAGATAAAATAAGATTTACAATAACGTAGTAAGATACATTGTAAAAATGAAAATTATACGATAATCACATGTCATTTTTTATAAGATTTTATAACATTCGATATCGATCCCAAATTTAGTAAATCATTAACTTATGGTAAAATTTTAATTATAACGCGCGCCGGTTATTTGAGAAAATAAATATTAACATAATATTTATTAAGTCAGTTTTCAAATAGTAGCTTAAATATTTTAATGTCGAAACAACTATTTTAAATAATTTTAACTCAACTATTCAAACATTTTAGAAACTCCATAGGCAATTTATCTTCTATAAAAAATGGTGTATGGGATGAGAAATCTTTGTGCGAATATTTTTCACATATTCACACATTTGAACCATCAATGTCAAAGGAAGCTGAGAAAATCTTGTGCACAGTGTACTCATATCACAGACAAAAATCTGGCAGACGACAGGAGCGAACTACCGTTCGTCTAATGGATAGTTTAATCAGGTTTGCAAATTTAACAAGAAAGTTTTTGAATACTTTACATTTATATTGCTACAGACTTAAAGAGTAAAAACGAATTTGAAATAATATTTAACGAAATTTAAAACTAAAAGTATTTGCAGCATTTTCAAATAAACGATCATAGTGAATTAGTTTTCCCATGAGCATTTTTATGATTGATACTTGGATATCTTTTGAATTAAATAAAACTCAATTATTTCTTCGATAATCTTCACTTATAATAGTTTGAATGTTAAATTTTGTTTTTATAAAAGAAATATATTTAAGTCATTATGAATTAAACAAAAACAAAAAAAATAATAATATTAATTTACATTTACATAATAACTATTATTAGTATTTGTCTATTTATAACGCCACACAATAAAAAGTATAAAATAAAATTTCATTTTCAAGATGTAATTTAATAATTCGCTAAGCTTATAATTTTAGGTTAGCTGAAGCACATGCAAAACTTATGTATAGAACGAAAATTCTTGTAATGGATGCAATATTCGCTGCAAAATTGATAAATCTATCAATTGAAATGGATAATGAAAATAACAAATTTCCTACAGATTCATTATCTACATATAAGAACGAAGGTACTGTTAAAATAAAAATCAAGCGTATAATTAACAATTAAATAAAATATTTAAATATTTGTAACATTTTGAAAATATTTTAATGACTGTAAGACTTATGTAAATACAACAAAATTGTTTTAAATATAATACACAATAGATATTCAGATATTAAAGAAAATATAATATTTCGCTCTATTACAGGTGCTGAAATACTCTGTAAACTTAATTTGGATGACCTTGTTGGTCTCTTGTAGATAAAAAAAGATTTAGTGCTCTAATTACACTTAACTTTATTCTAGCTTTTTGAAGTATTGAAAGTAAGTTGGGTGAGTATACAATTTTAATATAAATTTTATAAGAAATCTTTTACAATATAATTTTTAATTGTAAATTCAACAGCAAAAATCAAATATCAAGAATAAATTATTGTACTAGCTCTGCAGTATTTTATGTGATCTACAATATCTGCTATATTCCCCAATAATGTTGAATTTCTCTAATTAGTAGAGTCACTATTGTCTTAAATATTAAGGTATATACAACTCAAAATATGGAATGCTGTTGTAATACGAGAAAACATGATTTTTTATAATTTAAAGCTTTGATTACAAATAATAAGAATAATAATAATTATAATTATAAATATAATGATTGATATAATTTATGAAATTTCATATAATGTTTAAAATATTGAAAGGAGAGAAGACGAAAGAAGAAAAATACACGCTACAACTATGTAGAATATATAATGTGCTTGAAATGTACAAGAGTAGTCGAATGAAACTTAAACTCTTTACATTACGTTTTCTCGTCTCAACAGACAGACACATCTTTTCATCACAGCGCACAAAATATCTATTCCATTTTATTTATAACAGTTTATCATCTTGCGAGTGTATTTTCACATTGACGCACATTTATACATTTTTATTTATGTGCGCTCACCACATTTATAAGTAAATATATGCTGAAAAAAATTATTTTATTTAAATAAATGTTCGTTTTAATACTCTTAAGTGATATAGAATCGTAATAGTAATATAAGAATATGTAAATAAAGTATTCCATACTAATTGTGAAAAATCGCAGATATTTTTAATTGAATTATGATCGCGTATAATGTCATTATGTAAATAAAAGCTCGAAACAAATATAGAAATAAATTTTACAACTATCATTCTTTTATCTTTGTAATTTTCAATTATCCAAGTCTAATTACTATGAGTTGAAGGCGAATGAATATTTATTATTGTAATAAAGAAAATTTCAATGCTGAGTTACCACATCATAATTCAAATGTCAGGTATAAAATCACTAACCATTATATTCTAGCTCTATCATTCTATTCTAATTTTATTATAATACTTTACTTCCCTTTTTTCCACTTCCTTCAATGCAATAATTGCAAATCTATCCATATAATACAAACTAGGCAAGCGTTTATTTTAATTTATTACAATCGTAAATACATAGGCACTTCGATGTAAAAATTCATCGCTACATTTTAATAAAAATGCAATTACACTACAATAAACAACAAGACCACTACACCCACTACTATCCTCAATAAATATCGTACTTTCGAAACTCTTGTGGCTAATGGCTTGAAAATAAATCCTTATTCGATCATAATAAATATTTCTTAAATATACCTGAATGGAGCCGTTATTTTTTGCTTTCATCTGATCCCTCTCCTAGCTGCTTCTGTCAATACTAATATCGTGGCTGCGTCATATTGTTAACTTGGGCGCGGACGGCCGAGGCTGCAACGTTACTCGCGGCATTTTGCACGTGCTCGCTTCCAAAGAACGTCGTAGTGAACTCGTCTTGTGCCTTAGAGAAGCTGGATCCTGAGCTGCGATAAATGCGATGCACCTGAGGAGCGATTAAATCTTTGTCAAATGCTTCATAAGTGTATGTAAAATCTTTTAATAGAATTCAATATATTTTGCTCGATGTATTGCTGATGCTGATGCCGATGCTGATGCACATTTTCTCCGAGTGTTATATTAATTTTGTCCATTTAAATTGCATTTTCATGAATTATTTCAATAGATTTGAATTTGGCTTAGGGCTTAGGTATTAGCTTAACCAATAAATGTTAAAGATCCTAAATGTAAAATGCTCCTTTAAATATGTACATCGTTTATCCTAGTAGATATTAATAATTTATAAGAATTGCTTTAAATTTATCCTGTGCCTTTGCAAGATTTCAGCTACTGTTAAAGAGTTACGTTAATAATTGAAATAAAAAACTTTGCAATGTAATTAAGTAAATGTGTAACAATCTTGTCACAACAACAATCATTTACAATGCAATTATTTTTCAATTGCATGAGAATATAATTATTTTTCTTTTTTATTCATTATTTTGGATATTTTGTTTTAACTATACCATTGCTTTTGCTACAAATTAACTTACTTACGTTGTTCATCGTTTAACATTGGGATCGCGCATATTAATTGCGTTCGTATTGTTCAAATAGTAGTATTTTTTTTTATTTTTAATTTTAATTTTTTTCCCGTACCTTTGAGAGTAGCACAATATCACCAGTTGCAGCTACTATAAATGCTCCTGCAATTAGAAGTAAAAGGCATCCCACGAACATGTCTTTAGTTGTCGAGTGAAATGATGAGATTGCCGTTATGATGCCGCTAAAATTGAAATTATGTGAACAAAACCAAAGATAATATTTATTAATTAAATGTCGCGTTTTTACCATGTTCCGCATCCAGGAATTCCAATGCTTTGGACAACCGTTACCACAACTTGAAAGAAAAATACAAAGAAAAAAACCATAAAGTTGAAGGAACTATCGTCTCTAAAAGAATAATTAATTTATATTTCACACATTCAAATTTCAATTGTATGTCAGCGATAGTACGTATACATACTTGAATGCTTGATATGCTGGTCTGAACCAGCAAATAAATGAAAATGGCGTAAAGAGAATGAGATAAAGAATACCAAGTCCAAAGGTCGTGAAGTAACCATAAGCCAACATCATAGCGAAGCCACCAATTACATTTAGTATCAGTACCAATCCATGAACTATAAAAATATGTGTTAACAATGATTTATTTTGACAATTTCATGGTAATTGAGTAAAATTATTAGATCGATGATGAACAAGCAAATGAACGATTAATAGATGTGGAATTTAAATCAACCTACACATCCATAGATAATACAATTGTCGAACAATTTTTTGAAAATCAGTTTTTATTTCAACGTCTATATCTTGATAGAAACATGGCTGCACGCAACATTTATCGGATAATGGTGGCCAATTATTTCTCCTTGCTACAAGAAAAAAACTTTTACTAAAACAGATATGACTATCTGTACTTTAATAAATACAACTGTTTCTCCTTAAACGTACGATAATAAGGTGTATTGCTCATATCTTGTTCGTTTCTCTTCCAAGCTTCATTATTCGGTGGTTGCTGAAATACAAAGAAGAAAAAAAAAAAGAAAAATACAATTCTTAATATAGAAAATTGAAAATTTCTAATAAAAAAGTATCTCTTGTTTGTTTCAGAAGATATTATTATGGCACATTATGATTACAATTAATACGTTGGCTAAATGCACGACATAGATAATTATTTTAAATTAATATAATAATAGAACAACATACGCTTGTGGGTGAGAAAATGCCACTGCTAGACGAGGGAATGGTCTGCTGTGGACTACGAGAATAATTTGGAGGTGGAGCTTCCTGACTCGATGTCTGCAGCATTGCAGGTTGCTGTGCCGACGTTGTAGATGTGCCCCCATAGATCGGAGGATTGGAGGCACCTCTGACTTGTGTACCAGTACCTCCCGACGTGTCCACGAATGGATTGTAATCTTCCATTCCTCTGTTTGGAATTGAACTCGCTGCTTTACGCACTGCTGGATCCTACAAAAATACAGCTTAATTAATTATTATAAATGTGAAAAACACTGAAAATATAAATATAAAATAATTTACTCTCTAATTTACTTGTACGATAAAGTATCATCTTTGGTTAAATATAAATTATAGTATGCAATTATAATCTTGCACATAAAATATTCTATAATACAATTTAAAATCAATTTACTACTACTACACGTTTAATTACATTATCCAACAAAATAAAATATTCTTGCCATATGAATATTTAATGTTTTAACAATATGTATATATATATATATATATATATATATATATATATAAATGCTATAATAAACTGTAAGAATATTATTATTTTATTGTTTTACCAACAATAGTTAGTAGTTATACAGTAAAATACCACAATGTTTTTTATATGAAATTCTATCCAAATAACTAAACTGATGTTTCAAAAGTATGATAATTTACAAGTACTATTATTATGTATAATTTTACAATTAAAATGTTCATGATTATCGATAGAGGAGAAACAGAAGATAAATACCTTCTCCATGTGCTCTTACAAGGTAAAAAAAAAAACTGTATAAATAATCTATATTTATATTTAAAAAATGGATACTTATTAATTTAAATGCATATACAATGACAGAAAAAACATACAATATTATTCGTGATAAATGTAAGCAGTAACATATAAGACAAAAGTATTTTAAAATTTTTTTATTGTATTTAAACCGTTAGATGTATTTATTTAATTTGTTACAAAATTTAAATTCAAATGATAATTCGAGTTTCATTTTTGAAAAATTGACAGTTACGAAGAATAATGTTAATCGTCCTCGTGTAATGTATTAAAAATTGAATTACTACATAAATAAAATATTATTTAAAATTATATATGTTACCTGGTGAAATAATATTGAAGTTTTCTTTCAAGATTCATTTAATAAAATGCAATTACATTTATCACAAACAATTCTTGCGCATTTTAAAAATTACCAATAAAATTAAATTAAGCATTGTATATTTTATCGACTATTATCATAAATACAATTTGATTAAAATCGGCACTCTAATTCACGCTTTCAATAGCACACGATATATCCTAATTCGCGCATGCATAGGCAAACACATGCGCACTAAGCTTGTAAAAACTTTAACTTCTCGCTAGTAGTTTATCAGTGCAATTAGTGCAAAAATATCCTTTCTCGATCGAGCGTGGCTATATTTTGAAGATTTCTGGGCAAAAAAACAAAAAACGTACCTATTATGGCATAAAAATTTCAAATTTTTACTTGAAATTTTATCGAACGATACGAGGGCATCCCTAATGTATTTATAATTACACGTAATCGTTCATTATTTAGCTTAAATGTAGACACTCAAGACAAATGTAACGAGTTCGAAATCATCGAGGACAATCGAGGAAACCATAGGTCATGTGTGTACAGCTCCTCGGAAGTCCACCACAGCTATATTTATAAGGCTAATTTAGCCTTACCTTATCGCAGCACCTAAGCATGCATACTAAAAAGCACTTAATTATTATCACGGGTAATAAAAGAATAGAAAAAAAAAATAAAAAATAAAAAAAAAAAAGAAAAAAAGTCGACATTTACGGCGTACGTACGTGCAGGCCGTTGGCTCTCGTTGGTAAAAAAATTAAAGGAAAATTGATCGAGGATGGAATAACCGAGCGGCTCGTAGGTAAGAAGCACCGGGGTCGAAGGTGAGTTAGGAAGATGATAAGGTAAAGGGGCTGCTGCTGGCGGTGTCGATGCCGCTTTAGATGCGATGAAGTACGACCGAGTGACTTACCGAGAAGGGATCGTTAACATTGGGCTCGCCGAAGGGATTCTCGTCGAAGCCCGACATCTTGCTGTTGCTGTTGCTGCTGTTGCTGCTATTGCTGTTGTTGCTGTTGTTGCTGTTGCTGTTGCTGTTGCTGTTGCTGCTGCTGCTCTTCCTCCTCCACTTCCACCTCTTCTTCCGTGTCTTATATCAGCGCGACCTCTCACCACCAGCCACTCTAGGGACGATCTCAAGCTGGCGAATAAACCCGTTTAACACTCACCCACGCACTCGCAGTTATCCAAAAAAAGAGTAACGCAGGGCCCGCGGATTCATCGCATTCCTTTCGACCCTATATTAGCCTTCCCGTGGGTACGACTCTGCTCCTTTTTTCTATTTCTCGTGCGCGCAACCAGATGTGACCGACACCTCGAGCCACACCGCCGCGCACACCACTCGATCCCCTTGCGTATACTTCCGCAAGCGCGCGACTACCTACCACCGATCGCAACTTACTATATGCATAAACAATTTCAATCATTGCATTGTTATAATATTGTCGCTGCCATTGCGCATGAGTTGACACGGCAACGACATCTGGTTACGTTGATGCGCGCGTCGGTACTCGCTCGCGCCCCTCTCTTTCTATCCCTACATGCGTATATATATACATGTGTTCATATATATATATATATATATATATATATAGAGA
>NW_011948414.1:882645-888754 GCF_000503995.2 Ceratosolen solmsi marchali | reverse complement strand
AGAGAGAGAGAGAGAGAGAGAGAGAGAGAGAGAGAATATGCATGGGAGCACGTGCGACTATGTGTGACATGCGCGCTCAAAGTCACATTGGCGAGCAGTGCATTGACGTCAGCGTCCCATTCGAATCTAGACAATGTATCATTAGATTGCGCATGGCTACTAGTTTACGCGGTAAATTTTATTGCTCGCTTGTAAAACAAAAGTAGTGTACACAAGTACGAGGATGGGTGCTAGAGAGAGAGAGAGAGAGAGAGAGAGAGAGAGAGAGAAGCGATCGTATTTAAAGGTAAACGTTGCCACGCTTCTCCTATTCAAGTACGACGCAGTTGCCAAATGTAGCAATGATTTCTTTTCAAGTTTAAAGTTTATATTGTGATTACAAATTAACATATCGATTAATTAATAATTTAGAATAATTCCTAAATTTTGTTACTAGCTGTTTTCTCAACGCTAAATACAAGGAAGAAAAAACGAGAAATTACATGGCTCGTGTAAGGAAACATATTTGCATATATATTTATTTATTTATTTATATATACACATATGTATGATATATATATATATATATATATAGATGCCTGCGCACGCGCGCGTGCGCGCGCGTACGAGTATATATGCGCTAATGATAATTTCACTCTTCACTTCATTCGTAAGTAAACTTTCTAACTTTTAAGCAGTTTTAATTAATATTACGAATATATTTGCACTGAATTAATAAAATATCTATACTTCTCATATCCTATTAAGCATTTCAATTTTCTAATTAAATATTCAATTAAACAAAATGCTTTATTCCTACACAAACATATGTGCATTATTAATACGTCATGTCAATGTGTAATAAACCTCTTTAATATACCAGATCTAGCTTTTATCGATTAGTGATTTTATTATGAGTTCATTTTTTCTTTTCTTTTTTTTTTTTTTTTCTTTTAATAAGCACAATTAATACATATCCATATAATTTTATCTTTTGAAGTTATCTTTCATGTGTCAGTGCTACATTTTTTTTTATATAAATGTCTATAATCATATTGTAATTGACTGAGTAATAGCGATAAATATTAACGAATTTTATCAAAATGAAATAAAGTAATGTAGTGGGTTAAATCTTGCGTTCAATTAATCTTTAAAGATAATTCGTTTATATAAAAATAAACAGTTACGAGTAATAAAAAAGAAATATATCGTTTAATAAAAATAAATTATATGGACATTAACAATGAATATACAAAGTAAGAGTTAACCACATAATAAAACAATGATTGTATAAAAAGAAGAAGGGAAAGGCAAATATAGCATAAAAATTATAAATAACAATATTTTTAGGCATAACTTATTACAAATTACCGTCATGCAACTGAGGATTAAACAAATTTTTTTTTACCCTTTATTATGCTATTATATCTATAATATTCTATTCAATTTAAATTGTATGAAATCGCTTAATACACACACACACACACACATACACACACACAGAGAGAGAGAGAGAGAGAGAGAGAGAGAGAGAGAGAGCACATTGAATTTATTCATTTTGTTTTAAGACCATAAATTGGTTATTAACAAAATATTTTTTTTTACCATGCGTATTGTATGTTTACACTCATTTTTCGAATCTAACAGTTTCGAAGGTATTTCGATATCTAACAGTTCAATAAAAATCTTTCTTTATTTCTCGATGAATTCGAACAATAAAATGAGTGTAAATGAAGTTTCTATCTGTAATCAAAAAATTAAAATGCAAATAGGACCAAGTTTTCATTGCCACGCAGTAGCATTTCTTAATAGTCTTAATAGTGGTTAATAGTGGTAATATATTTAATATCTTCAACTAGAAATAATAAAAATCAAATGCTACATTGTTTAACGAACTATTGAACTTTTCTAATGAATTTAATCCTAAAGAAATCATTGTGAATACAAATAAAAAAAAAAAAAAAAATTAAATTAATATACATATTTATATTATATGTGAATAATATATTGAAGAAAAATTAAATAAAAATTCATATAAATGCGTTCGTTTAGATAGTATATAATTAACAGAAATAAATTTTTCAATTAAATTGATAATAATTCTGGAGAAATTAATCGATGTAAGATCCAATCGCAATATATATATATATATATATATATATATATATAGATAATATGCAGTAAAAATTTTATGAAAATTTATATTATTTATATTATTAATTAAAAATAAATTTACTAAATTAAAAATTTAAAAACACCAGGTATGCGTCTTTTATTATTCTGGATTTTTAGTATATGAAAAGTACATTTTTGCGAATGAGTGTTACATAAAATGTGTGTAGTATTATAACACTAACAATTGCAATGAGAACTGAAAATAAGATTATTGGTCATAACTTATTGTACATTACCGAGTCATAAATAATCAATTATAAATCTCTATATTTTTTTCGACGTGACGGTATTTAATATTGTTTACTGTTAATAAATTAATCCCTTGTAGAAAAGTACTGCTTATAGCATAGTGGTACCTATTATGTTATTAGTATGTAATTTGTATAAATATTATAAAAGTAACTATTTTTAGTATTATTCATACAAATTGATGTACTAAATATAAAACAAAATTTTTAATATTCACTCAATATTAATCTCACAGTGCAAAAAATTTATATATTCAATAAAAATTATATTTAAAAAATGTATGAATATATTAGTTATTATTATTTTTGCTTATTTCAAATAAATTTTTATCCCATTTCATGAAACAATTAATATAAATATGAATATTTTTACTTTCTCGTTTTAGTATGTAAAAAATAAGTAATGACTTGACAAGTATTGATATTGATTATTGTATAAATTTTATAATATTACTTCTACAATTATACAATTACTAATTACATAAATTCTGACGAAAAGCATAGCTCGTTATTTTTAATATAAATCTAAAAGATCGCAGACTACTACAATAATTAAATAATATTTATAATTTTATTAATTTTATAAGTACAAAAATTATTATAATAATAATAACAATAACAACAACAACAATAATAATAATAATAATAATAATAATAATAATAATAATAATAACAACAACAACAACAACAGCAACAACAATAATAATAATAACAATAATAATGATCATAAAAATAACAATAATAATAATAAAAATATAATTAATGAGAATCGTATAGTAATTGTAATAAAAATTTAATTATATTTTATTGTTTTGTCACTACTATATTTTTTCAATACTTACTTGTGATAATCGGAGAAGTTACATTTAAATTCGTACGTATTATTATTAGTTTTATTTAATAGTACATAAACTAGTAGTATTTAACTAGTTACCAGTTATACAATTCCATAAGGATGATACATAAAGAAAGATGAAATTTATTTGCATCGCATATTAAATTGTGTAAAAATAAAAATTTATAAGCATTTGTAACTTTGTATCTGTTCCCTGTATATCGACATTATTGCATTTTCAAAAAAAAAAAAAAAAAAAAAAAAAAAAAAAAAAAAAAAATCCCCCTATATTACAATTTTTTCTTTTTAAAAAAAAAAAAAAAAAAAAAAAAAAAAAAAAAAAAAAAAAAAAAAAAAAGTTATTTGCCATGTTTTTTTTGTGCGATGACACAATTTGTATGAACTCGTGAAATGTTGCTCTATACATTTAAAAAAATTTTCATCATGCATAATTTTTCTTTTATATAACGAAGTAAAACAATGATAATTCTTTGTCTAAATATGTAACAATATTTTTCCAAACAAATTACTTTTATTTCTACAATATTTCAGAAAGAACTGACACTTATGATATATATATATAAATAAATGTTTATAATCGTCTAAACACTCACATTATTTAATTATTCCATTTCCATTAATTCGGTATTCTTATTGTATTTCATAATTCTACATCCAAATGATTCATTTACATTTTGTGCAATAAAATATTAGATAATTGATGATCGATATAATTCTTTTAATTGACTATAAAGGAGTTACTGACTTTTAGAAGAAATTAATTTCAAAGACATTCAATCAGGCGCGAAGATACCAATAATTTCAATAATATCCGTTATTAATTTTAATAAATATAATTTATAACATTGAAAATTAATAAGAAGTCAATATATACAAAAATATCAATGCCTGGATAATAAATTATTAATCGATCGATCAAGTGTTAAAGGTAAACGATTAAATTTTCTTTTAATTCTTTCAAATTTTTTTCGAGATATCTGTTATAACTTATGAAATGTGATAACAATTGCTAATTTGCAACATTAATCAGGAAGGATCAACCAAACGCCTGATAAAACTATGATGTGGACATAAGGACTAAGTTAAACATACCGCATATAATATAATATTTAATTCGAGATTGTAAATGTTTACGATAAATTTAATTTAAATGAAATTTAAATGAAATCTTCGGTATAGGAAATTAGCATTTAAAACAATTATTGGGCATTGAATTATAATATATTATAATATATAAAGCATACTTTAAAAATATAAACTAAAAAAAATGAATCTTCCTAATTGATACATTTTTATATCGAATGAAGCTAATGTAATTAATTGCATAATTAACGTTAACTACGTAAAGTACGCATAGATATTTGTCATTGTTTATTCAAATGAATTTTACGTAAAAAATTTATTGCATAAATTTAAATTGAAGTATAAAATAGTATAGCGTAAATAATCGAATGAAACGATGTGTGTATGAAAGACAGGAAAATGTCTCGAAATATTTATCGATTGATCGAAGAACGTCCAACGAATCGCAAATTTGATTTATTATTGACACGTGAATTTTCAAAAGCTACGCTATTATTATCCATCCATCCGAGAACTAAATATTAGAAAATAATATTCTCTCCCCGTAGCAAAGTGAGTGGCTTCGTTGCCTTGAAAACATGAAATCATCTACTTATTGATTTCTCCTCGAGATCCCCTATCTATTTTAGCGCTCATTCGCAACTATTCGATCGTTGATTTTGTCATTATTGATAATAAGAGGCGGCCACGTCGGGACCGCCAGCTCAGTCATTCGTTTTTGAAATCGACAATTTTGAACTTCGTACAGCCAGCTGCAAGTGGCTTTAAAGAAAAAGCAAAATATACTTCACGACTAACGCGCATGAATGTCCAATGAAGCGCGAAGCTTTGGAGATTCACCACTCGACTACGTTTTCATTGCTGTCCTCGTGCTCCATTGCCGATATGCCGCTCTGGTGTAACTCGTGCAGCCTTTGGCTCTGCTTCTCGTGGTTGAGCTTGCGCCACTTTATTCGCCGATTCTGGAACCAGACTTTCACCTGAGCCTCTGTAAGTCGAAGGGCGTGCGCCAAGTAAAGTCGTTCTGGTCCCACCTGCATATAAGAATATCATTTTTTTTTTTTTTTTTAATTTTGTCATTACACGTTCATCGAGGATTTAAGGATGAATTCGAGGTCCTCGGGTAGCTAGCTAGCTCTTATCCACGTAATTTTCCCCGACCGCCAACTGATGTATTGAATTACATAATTGCTCTCATTAATTGCCACGCATTAACGAGATATTTCGGATGTATTTGATTTGTGTATGTGCGCGTATATACGAGATTCCGGCCATTTTGTCATGGCCAATTGACAATACTGTTATTTATAATCTTAATTGTATTGAATTTGTATGTATATGTATAAAAAGTCGTGTTTGATTCGTCGACGTATACGTAAAGCGTAGGCGATTGGCTAGCGAACGATCCAAGCAATTATTTATGGGCTTCTGCAAATTTCAATTCTTTACGAATAATCGAGATTAACCGATTAAAAAATTCGAAAATCTTTAATAAATAGTCTCCACTTACCATATATTGTTGTCTGGCGAATTCTCCTTCTAGCCGCTCCAATTGCTCGGCCGTAAAAATTGTACGCACGCGCTTGAGTTTGCCACCGCTTCCGCTTACATTGTTCCCGCTGTTGTTAGTCCCGTTGGAACACGATCCCGCTGTTAAGCTCTTTGCCCCGCCATCTTGACCTATTAATGCAGTATTCTTTAATACATTATTGCGATATTTAGTCTGGCCTTCTCTTGGCCTGCATCGGTTTATCAATTCGTGACGCTC
>NW_011948414.1:762771-880271 GCF_000503995.2 Ceratosolen solmsi marchali | reverse complement strand
TTAGTAAAGAAACAAACGTTGATAAAAAAAGAATCGCGTCTATATTCTAAACCCACCATATCGAAAAAGCAAAATGAGAAGCACGTTTACTTAATGCTAAATCGATTTATCTGAAATCTATATAATATTTATAAAATAATATTAGACAACAATAAAAGTTGGGATTTATTTTTTATTTCGCTAAATTATTTGCAATGAAACATTATTATTTTCCTTTAAATACTTGTGTTTTGTCGAAAAACAATATATTAAAAGGATCTTAAGGCTTTCGATTGATTTACCATAGATTGGAAATATAAGAGACAGCGACATATAGAATAGCAAGAACATCATCAACAATTACAATTAATAAGTAAAGACGTATTTGATTGCACGAAGGAAAGGACATGGAGAGAAAAATGTTTTTCCTATGAAGTCACTTGCTATCAAATTCGATAATGAAATTATTTACAAAAGCTTGTTTGAAATTCCATATATTCGTGTGTGTGTGTGTGTGTGTGTGTGTGTGTGTGCGCGCGCGCCGTTTGCAAAATGTTTACATCATATTTTTCAAGATTGAACCCCACTACCACATTTGAAATGACAGTAAAGCGACTTGGCCCCGAGCATATCATGTATTTTGCAATTTAACGAAATTGCGCGCCAATGTTAGAATTGTTATTATTCAATAAATAACCGATAGGAATCCCACCAGCGATCTCACCGTGTAGCGGTGCTGCTCTGAGCTTTTCGAGGGCGATGCTGCCAATACGCGAGGCGAAGCCACCAAAATCCTTTATGCGCTCAAGAGGCAGGCCGTACGTCTTAATCAGCTCGAGGTCCTTGCCGCTCACGGCCGTCCTCTCGAGGGCCGCGTGCAGGCTCTTCTGCCGGATTTCCCGGATTTCTCTGCAAAAGCTGTACATAGCCTCGTTGCGGCCGTCCAACTCCTTGGGCCGGAAGAAGCCAGCCGTCGGTTCATCCGCGCTCGGTGCATCCTTGTGCACTGCGAAAGGAGTCAAAACTTATTTCTCGGCGATTACTACTCGGCAACTTTCATTTCGAAATACATCGGATACAGTTTTAATGGACTAGTTTTTATTCGATTGAAGTGCATTGCTATTAGGTCAGTCGATTGCGCCGCGGTGATGCGAGTCTTAAATGTTTAATGAAACCGATTATTCATCAAAGTAACGTTCACGGACAATAATTAAGCTTATAATGTATTTTGAATATTTTCCGGAAATGTGCTGACAATTGCTCGAATAAATTTTTTTTTTTTTTTTTTTCCAATTATTAGGGAGCTCTATCGAATTATTATTTATAGCTCGCCTAAGCGTTACCTTTCAGCCATAAATCATTTACTTCCTGCATTTTTATATCGCTAGTATGGCGTTCCGCAAATTCAAACACTAATGTTCATCACTGTCATTGACGAGGTGAAAGATTCAAAATGATTCGCGCAGAAAAGTGAAAAATGAAAAAATGCATTCGAACAGCTTCACGGGCCCCCTTTCCTAAACCCAAATATCTCTCATTCGTCCCGATTACGTAGGTTTGAATTCTTCGAATTCGCAGTAACCGCAACATTATTCTACTGTCACCACAGTCACCACCACCGTCTCAAAGCTTCGACTTACGTTCGCTCCTCTGAATGACGTAATCCTTGGGCTTGTCCAGCGCCATGGGCATCTCGGGAGTGCCGGCGAGTTTGCCCCCGACCATAGCTACGTCCTCGGATTTAGCCGCGTCCATCAGATTGACAAAATTCTTACAAGGATGGAAGTTGGTGAGATGCGACAGGACCTCTTCGGAGTGTCCACTCGCGCTGCAGCAACTGCTGCTATTGCTGTTGCTGTTACTGCTGCTACTGCTGCTGCGGCTGCTGCTGCTGCTGCTACTGCTACTCTCGCTGCGCTCCGACAAGTCTTCGGCCATTGCCGAGTGGTCCAGCAATATCTCGTTGTTGTTCATCTCTGATCGACTCGCTCCTCTTTATACCAACTGTACGTTGGTGTCTTAGCAAAGCTGAACTTGTCCCCGGAGCCGTCGTAGTCGCCTCATACCTGCAGAGGCGGACTCGATGCTTCGTTATATGGCTGGACTTACTCTGTGTAACAGACTGATTATTATTATTTCGGTGGGTGGAATATGGCAATTTGCTTCTGTAAATGTATTTTGTAGGGAGGTTTGATGTAATTAAGAATGAACGAATGTCCATTGGTATCGAAAACTTTGACATTTACTAATTATGTTTTGACGCACGGTAATTGCAATCAGTAATTACCATGATTTATGAATTCGGCTAGCTTCGACGAGAGGTTTTGGAAAAGTGTTTTGAATTCTCGTGATGCTCTCGTTACAGTTGGAGCTCCTTTAAAGTGTAATTTCAAATCAATCGTAATATATTGAAGAAAATTTTTGGTTTTGGGCAATTAATATGAAGAATAAGTTCAACATGAAAAACATCGTGACGATAAATATTATTGTTCGAATTTAAACGAACTGTTATATGTTGATGATATTATTGGTTAGTGAGTTACGACGCTAATAGACACACCTCGTACTCACGGTACTATTTAGTACCGAAGTATTAAATTATAGATACTGCGTCGGAGAAAGAGGCGATACGTTCGTTAAATTGTTTAAAATATTGCTGATAATTGTGTTTAGTTTAGTATTATACGGCAATTGCCAATAGATAATAAATATTATTAGCCTTAAGTATTTGCTCGAATTTAGCCTGATAGATATTGTCGAGCAAGAGAAAAATCAAAGAATTGTATTGTAAAGGACAAAGCTAAGGATTACCATCGATGATAAAAAAAAAAAAAAAAAAAAAAAAAACCCTAATTTTCTAAACTTTATATCACAATTTTCATAATCTAAGTAATTGATTTGCTGTGTAATGAGCGCTGTAAATGTAATAAATGAAAAATGGAATGAAAGTTTCTCATACTGTGTTCAAATGGATTCAGAACAATAATAAAATATGACTACTATTTTAGAATTTATTGCAAGTCTTCCTACTTTGCACTTGTTAAAACAACTTGATGATATATGAAAAACTATTACTACATGCGGATGATAACGAAAGACTCTTGACACCTTATGGTTACTGTAAAAACTATAAAATATATAATCTCTATGTAAATTGATATTTGAATAAAAAAGAATTAGAAATAGAAGATCAATAGGCGGTCTTATTACTTAAGTGAGCAAATTGAAGAAAAAAAGAAATGTTTTCCAGGCACTAAAAGAAGAATGAAATTCTTAATCGTCCTTTCAGTTTATTCAATAATAGATTTAGACTTATTCCACATTACAATGCAAATAACTTAAAATTTACTTTTATTCAAAGTCGTAATTGAAAGATTTTCATTCAAATTAATTTCCATTGATTTGTAATAAACTACGTATACATTAATTACGAATGTCGAATATAAATGGCTTAAAAGCACACAAACGAACAATATATTTTATTGAACAATGGTAAACCAACAAGACAGTTTCTAATTTAACTTGATAAAAGACAGATAACTTTCATTTTACAATTTCATTCACTTTTTATGATATATATATATATATATATATATATATATTAAACTTTCATTCACTCTTTATGAGATATATATATATATATATATATATATATATATATATATATATATATATGTATTGAAATATTTCAATGAAACGAAAATAAATGATTTTCATAATTATTCGCACATTGCAACAATAATGATAGTACTTTGAATGTATTGTTATTTAAATTATAAAAATTCATGTTACCTATTGAAAATGTAATTTAGAATTTTTATAAAATTCGTCGGTCATACTGATGTAGGCTTTCTTCTCGATCAAATTCTATGAATTTCGAAATAATTAAAAGTATGCTTTGATATAATATTAATGCCTATTATTAATTATAAATAAACAATAAATATATAATCAGCTTTAACATCGTTGTAAATTTCATCGAGAAGACAGTCCGCAAAGACGTACTCAATTAGTCAATGTTTTTTAAAACTTTTTGGTCACTTTTTTTCTCATCAAAATGACAAAATCGTCCGAATAAAAATTTATTGTCCAGAATATATATGTAATGATTCAACATTTTCATTATAACTTTATGTAATTAAGTGTGAAATGCTCTTATAAAATATCAAACATAATTTCCTTTTGATTAAAAAGTATATTACATATAAAACGTATTTAAATGACTTTGAGCTTGCTAATACAATGATGAGTATTGTGTAGAAAATTTTGTGTAATCAATTGTTTGAATGCAGTTAGCCGAGCTTCAAGATCGAAACTTTTACTATAGCGCTAAGAATTTTAATCTACTTGTTAATTCTAAGCCATAAAATCTCTGCGCTCGTGATTTCAATTTAACATCTAAACAAAATATTCGCTCGCTCTACCAATTCAATGATATACATATATTTATACATAAGCGTGCAATAATCGAGTAAATATTGTCAATAGGTATTTTACAGAATTATTACATAAATACATAAATACGTACGTCGAGATATAGTAATTGCTAGCATATATTCAGCAATTGTCATAAAACGATTGACTTTCCATTGGCGAAGCGTAACAAACAACCACTTTTAATGTTCGTTAAACAACATGCGCTGCAATTGGGCCGCGTGCTTGCAGTCTCCCTCCCCTCTCGCCGGCGCTCGTCGAAAGCTTCATTAAACGCAATTATCTCTGGAACTAAGCGAAGCTCCTTTACGCACAAGTTCTCCAGTTCAGAAGCAGAATTCCAGAATAGGTGAGTCGCTCGGCTCGCGCACTCGGGGATAGTCAGTGGAGTTAACGAGCCACGAGCTCACGAGGCTTTCGCCGTGGCAAAAAGCTCGCGCGAACTTGCGCCAGCGAGCCGCGCGATAATCCACATCGCGCATTGAGCACGAGCACTTACTGATTTTGAGGGCGCGCGCGCGCGCGACAAAGGACGACTCATGCAGTGGCCGCGAATAATGATGTCAGGAGGCGCCGCCGCAGCGTCGGTTTCGGCGTCGGTGCCGCCACCGCCTAATAATCCTAGGCGCGCGCGCACACCGCCGGGGCCAATAATACTACGGCAGGAGGCGAGGGTGGCGAGATGACAGGTCACTACACGGTCATTACGACCCGGTCCTTTGGAGCTCCGGAGTTTCACTACGTGTTAGCGAGGTTTTCGCTCCGCTAGGTCGCTTGTCGGGGAACACTAATGAGACAGCCTCTGTCCCTCCCTCTAGACTGTTGATCTGCTCGTTGTATCGTGACATACAGCCGAGGGTAGGTGCTTTGGAATCCTGTGATCGAAAAATGAGCGACTGCATTCAAAAAGATATTCAATCGCGTGAATTTAATCGTTGTGCAATGCAATTAGCCTGATCGGTAAATTTTAACGATTTATAAACTACTCGCTCAACTCTTACGGCGATTCGGCTGTTACATTGCGTAGAGAGAGAGAGAGAGAGAGAGAGAGAGAGTCTTGGAATTATAAATAATATAGTGTGGCTCATTCTTTTTTTACGTGATAGACGTACGCAATCTGAATAAAATATTTACTATTAATATGATTACACGATTATTGATAGAGAGTTTCGCAGTTTCATTACATTCGATAAATATTCTATTTACGCGTGCTTACTCTACGTTTCATAACGTTTTTCAAAATTTATGACTTTATCCTTTAGATCAAGAGTCACTTAATCTGTCTTATCGATTCTTATATTAAACACACTCCAACTCGTGTTACAATGTTGCTCATATTTATTAATTACCGGTACTGTAATCTATATTCTATTCAGTGTCTTCTCTACTCGGCAAGCAAATCTATTACGCGCTACAAGAATACAAAATAGTTAGGATACATTTTTACGTAATGAAGAAATGGCCATAAGTTATAAATGCACGGACAGACATCCTGATTTAATCCTAATAAAAACAAGTTTTGCTTCCAAAGTGTAATTCAAATTTTTTCAGACTTTAAGGCACCTGTACTTTACGGTCATTCGTTTTAAAAAAAAAAATGAACATTGAAGCAGGGCATTATACGAGGTTTAGGAAAGATAAAACAACTCCGAAGAATTCACGTATCTCGAAAGGGAGAATGTGTTTCCCTTTGGCGCACAATCGCATTGCACCGTAGCAATGAAGATTTTCAGGCCAGTCCCCGTCGTTACGTGACCGTATGCAACCGTCAATTGACTCTCGACAGCCCCTGCGCTCATTTCAACTCAAAAGTCCTTCCCCTCGCCAACCCTAAATGGACCGCGTAATGCGCGTCGGAGGCGCGGGCGGCTGGTCAATATTTTTTCGGCGCGCCGCCCCACTCGGAACCCCGACGTCGCTCGCCCCTATTGGCCGAGGCATCGCGACGCCATCGGACGACGCCGACTTGCCACGCCCAACGACGCTCGTGTTAGTGCGATTCCAGGCTTATTTGCGGTGAGTATGTTACGTGCGTGTTTTCTCTTCGGCATGACACAGAGAAGAGAGAGAGAGAGAGAGAGAGAGAGAGAGACATCCAGATTCACCTGCAATACCTCTACAATTTTAGCCGTTTATTCCGCATATGTTCCGAATATATGAATGTAGAAGAGATTCGACGTTCCCTGAGCTTACATTTGGATTTGAGCTTTGTTTCCCCCCTCAATCCCATGCATTTCAAATAATTTACAAAATGTTCATTATTATATCTATGCATTTTTAATTGAATAAAAAAAATACTTATCTTTCCATTGAAACGCCTGACAATAATTTTGTCGAGAATTCTTATAATTTACGTAATTAAAAAAAAACTAGACTACTACTTACCAACGACCAAAGTGTTTTATTATTATAAAAGAATACAAATTTAAAAGCCGTTCTTGTTCTTATTATTATTACCATTAATAAGATCATAATTACGAATAATTCAATTTAGTATATAGAGTTTAGTATATAAAGTAATATATTCTAATCGTCATTAAATTTCAACAACTAGCATAGTATTTCATGGTAATGTTGTAAAACTGTACAAATAAAATTTAAATTAATAACGTTTAAAATATTTGTTTATACATATTAAGGTGCAATTCCATTAAAGTCCATTCCATAAAAATGATCATTATAACAAAAATGTTTGCATAAAATTTTAATAAGCTTCAGATGTAATGTTGATTTAATTATGTTGGCAATAATCTTCTGAAACATTGAAGCTCTTTAAAATATTAATATTGTTATCACAATTAGTCATTTTGTCTATCACTGATTGAAAAAGTTTTAAATAGAGGCTTTGTTTAATAATTGATTATTAAGTCTTGTTATCATAAACTTATTTCAATATAAAGCTAGATTCGATCTTTATCTTTATCATTATAATTACGTAAAATATAATTATAAATTTTAATATATTACATACTTTCAATTAATAAATTATAATTTTTCTTTGTTTTATATTTATAATATATTATAAATATAAGAAAATCTCAATTTAGAAGTAAGATTTTTTTTTCTTTAAATATACATATTTAATGAGATTTATTATTTAACGAGAATGATGTTTGAATTGAAATATATAACAATATTTTATATACATAACAAATTTTCATAGCGCATAACATTACCAATCCAAAAACTCTCTTTGAATATTAAAAAACCATGGACCAATTAGTAAATAGATGGAATAAATATAATCAAATATTACGAAGATTAAGAAAAATTTAGAAGAAAGGAAAAATTAAATTTTAAATGTAATAAGAATATTTTATTAATAAATAAACAATAGGTTTATTATCAAGTAATTTACGTTCCAAAAGCTTTTGTAAAAGAATCTTATAATCCTTTAGTAATCTTGAATTACTACCGAACATCAAAAATAACTTAATTTATTATTTAAAGGCACATATTAAGGAATGTAATATTGTATGAATAATATTAATATTGCATTAATTGATTGATCTTTCCATTGCATAATTAATTAAAGTGCTGCATAATTAATAATTTCTATGTACATAAATTATATATCCGTTCATAAATGAGTCTGCAAATACTAAATTGTATCTTGGAATATGGCTAATTACTTAGAAAGAAGCTCAAAGATCTCGCCTAATTAAATACTCGGTAATATCTTTACATTTAATTGCATCTTTAAAAAAACGAATCATATGTATTATGTAATAAGAGAATATTTACTCTCTCTCTCTCTCTCTCTCTCTCTATTATTCTCTGTCTATCTATCTATCCATCTATCTATCTATCCACCCCTTCCATCTCTGTATCTATCTATCTATGGCACATCGATCCATTCAGAGAAACAGAGAAACAGAGAAACAGAGAGAGAGAGAGAGAGAGAGAGAGAGAGAGAGAGACAGACAGACAGACAGACAGACAGACAGACAGAGGGCCACTTTAATTCTGGTACATACACGCGTGGATATATGGATAGATATTTGTCTGTCAACATAGTGCAGTGCAAAAGGCGAGGGAGGATGTACTTAAGGCACATTCAAGCGCCCTAATTAAATAACCTCGTCGTCGCTAGTTGGCACCTAATTACCAAAGTGGGAACGTCTTAGATGCGGGATGACGTCGTTCCGGCGTGATGTCACTGCGCGCGAAGCAACCTCGCATGCCTCTTAATCCTTCGACCCTTTTAGCTCCATAATTACCGTTCCTCTCTTAATGCTCTTTCATTGCACTTATTTTCCTCGGAGAATCCTTCGCATATTTAATTATTTGATAAGAATGTGTCCGTAGGTAGAAATTTGTTTTATTTCGCGTATCATTTGTCTATAATATTGCAAGGAGAAGTATATGAATACTTGCTAATAAAAGCGTCGCTGTGACAATGTATTCTTGAAAAAACAAAGAGAGAAAAAATAAAAGACATTTTATTTATTAAAAATAATATGTTATTTCCGTTACTTAAAAATCTTTAAAATATTAGAATTTTAAATTATATTTAGAACTTTTATTGATATTTTCGTGGATTTTTAAAGGAAAAGACACTATGATTTAATAGGTTTATTTAAAGGATAGTAAAAAATCTACCCTTTAACTGTCTCTCTCTCTCTCTCTCTCTCTCTCTCTCTCTCTCTCTCTGTGTATTTATAATTGAATAAATTATAAAATATATAAATTGAATAAATGAAATTTAAAAATAATTTATAATTAGTTTTATCGTCAAATTTGCGTTTTTTATTATTAAAATACGTTGTTAATTAATTTTGTTGTTAAAAAATATACTTTCTTCTATATTCTTTTCTCTCTCTCTCTCTCTCTCTCTCATTTATTTCATGACATGTAACTACGTGCATGTAGGAACTGTTGGCAAGGAAAACACAGCAATGCATAGAGGGAGACTTGAAACTTGAATTACATGCTTGGTAAAAGCTTATTATCGACGAGTTCCATTATATACAACGACGGAGAGGTATAAGAGGTAGGGATAGTAAAATAGATAGATAGATAGAGAGAGAGAGAGAGAGAGAGAGAGAGAGAGAAGAGAGAAGAGAGAAGAGAGAAGAGAGAGAGAGAGAACACGAGTGCGTGGACGGAGGAGGATGGTGACGGGAGGGAGAGAGACAGAATCGATGATCGTAACCACGTTTACCTTGAGACGCCTATTACAGAATGAACAAGGGTAAATGGACGATTAAATCGAGCAAGAGCTGGAAAGGGATGAAGGAAAGAGAAGCCCTCAAAGGTTTGATATCCACATATCAATTCAGGCATAACTAATGCAAACGCTTACATTTATCAATTGATTGCACTTGTGTCTTTTAATAACATCGCTATGGGAATATGAATTATGTAAAATTATTTATAATCGCCAGCTTTAGAATTTAATGTTTATTATATTTATTTTAATGAAATATTATTTAACACAAATATTTCCTATATTATTAATTATATTTACAAATTTCTTATAAGAGCGCCTTACAATGAAATAAAAATGTAGCAATAAAATCTTAATGAACAATTATATATTACATATATATATATATATATATATAAATAATTTTCTTATACATGTATGCGTATACAGACACAACATATACAGGCAATACTTATAGATGCTCGAAAAGGATTATACTGATTTTATAATCGGTTTAAAGACATCTTGTATTATATTATTTTAAGTATTCTCTTGAATAGGAAAGTATAAACATCATTTTGCTACGTTGTAACAAAAAGAAAAGACTAGAAATTGATGCCTGCATGATGATAAATAGCTGTGAATAGTTGTAATAAGACTATAACATTAAATGTAAATAGAATAAAACTATTATATATATATTAGTGCAATAATAATTACAGAAATATTGAAATACGTTTCCGTTAATTTTAATAATTATTATGTAAATTATATTATTTAGTAGAAAAAGTAGAAAATGAAATATGTAAAATATTGATATTTATAAGTTATTTATATTTTTATGTTGACGAAACTAGTTAAATAAGTTAACACTAGTTAAATAATACAAAAATATATAAGTAATTTATTTGAATTTGAATATCAAAGTGCGATTATTAATTTCTAAAGGCCAAAAAAAAAAATAACAATTTTTCATTCAACATACATTTTTATAATTTACTCGTTCCTTTTCAACAATAAGTAAATATGATAAAATATTATAGTACATTGCCGTTTAATAACAAAGTTGCATAATTATTCTGTATTAATATGTAGAATTACGAATATTCATGAAATGTTAAAAGAAAATTTCCATTTACAATAATAATATTTATTTTATTTACTGAATTTTGTTTTGAATTTGTAAATTATATATAGTACGATATTCTAAGTTTCATTAAATTTTTTATATTTGACAATGTATTTTATTTCTGAATACATACTCATCAAGATTATAGATATTATTGTTTGTTATGTAAATTAATTGTTAAACATATTTGGCAAAATATCTTTGTATTTAATTATATTGACTAGATTCACTAAAAATTGAAGTAAAAACAAAAGAAAAAGAAAAAATTTAATAACAGCCAATTATTATAAATATAAATTATGCAAATAAATCTGTTTAACGTATGTATTTACCAAATATATAAATTTCACCAATTTTTGATGTTTTTTGTGATTAATAATCCCTCGCTTAATGGTCACTTTGTGCCAGTATATTCGTTATCATAAAATTAAGTTAAAATTAAATTAAATAAATAAATTAAATTAAATAAATAAAAGAATGCTCGGGCGGATAAATTATCATTATATGCATTAATGAGTTTAGTAATACAAAAGGTTGAGAGGACAGAGCGAGAAAGCAAAAGAAAACTCTTGTATAATTGACGTCGTCAGAGAGTGGTGACGAGCTTTTAAAATGAACAATTAAATTTCGAGTCTTTGTACAATACACTGTGTACGTCGTACCATCTATTTGCACGTATATTATGAAGGTATTTTTTAATTAATTGCAAAAACGTCGCTTATATAATTAAAAACAAAAAACAAAATCAAAAGTAACAAAAACAAAAACAAACGAAAAAAAAAACAAAAAAAAACAAAAAAAAAAAAAAAAAAAAACAAACACACACACACACACACACACACACACACATACACAATAATTTCATTTAATTAAACTAATAAAATCCAGCCAATTATTTTTACAAAATTTTCTCCTACAAAGAAATTTTAATGAAATATTGATTAATTAGCGAGGAAATTTTTTAATCTATGTTGTGTAATATTTTTACGAGCCAGGAATGTGTCATTTATAGAGTATTATTGATAAACGCATTTAACTGTTTCGATATAATGCCGTTTTATATTTAAAAATTTCAAGTCCTTTCTCAATAAAATACTTTTTTCATATTTAAACAACTTGAATTTCAATAATTCTAGCGATAATGCGTAGCTCTCTTTTCGAAGTGTTAAATTACATTGGATTACATTGACAAAGAATAAAAATATTTATTATCTAACAGTAAATATTACATCAAACTTGTACCGTTATGAAACTTGTAGCGAATTGATTGAAGATTGAAAAGTTTTTCAATAAATGACTATTCATTACCAGTTTCTTTTCTGCTATAAAATCATGTAACTTTGCCATTCTTAATATTTTAACTTGCAAACTTTAAATATTCAGGCGAAGACGGACTTTTGGATTTTTAACCGATGATATTGGATAACGTTGAGGCGTGGTGGGACGGAAGGATGGTAGCGGCGAATGGGGATGGGGATGGTGATGAGGATGGAAGGGGATGGGAAGGGGGAGAGGAACTCGGCAATATAATACATCGAAAGCTTGAAACTTATTAAACCAGTAGAATATATACAAGAATTCCACATCAGGTCAATAACAACTACGCACTGCCACCCTCGCGAAAAAGAACGAAGAAAGACAGGAATAGGGCGAGCGAGCGAGCGGGAGATAGAAGAAATTAAGGGGACGCAAATAATGAACGAGCTACGTAAGGGATATCGTCGTCTGTTTCCCTCTACCTTTCTCTTCCTGACTCTTGATATACACGAGACCAGCGACAGTCACTTTAGTCACCGAGAAAAAGGGCTGGATGGAGCCGAGGGATGGGGTCGGATCGGAACGCGGCATCGCTGGCTTTGTCGTCGGTCGCTAATCCGTCTAATCTGCTCCAAATGAAATACTTGCGATTCTTCCATCCCGTCTGATGACGCCGCACCCCCGTCCACCCCAGCAGGGGTTGTTTCTATAGCGTTTATAGCGTTTGCCGCGAGGCGCGCACGATAAGTAGCCGAGACATCGTGTGTTTGGAAAAGCGCCGATTTATGGGGCGAGCGGGGGCGGGGGGTTGTTTTTACGTATCGTCCCGGTTGAGTGCCTTTTATTAAGGACAAAATTGCATTGTACTCTCTTGTGAGGACGAGGGAGCGGGTTGGGTGGTAGAGGGAGGGAGGGGCTCCTTTTACGAGTATCGGCGGCAGATATACTCTTGATCTTTAATGAGAGGTATGGTTGCTCGAGGGCCGTGGCGGATACCAAGGACACTGCCTTCCATCCAACATTCGTAAAGAGGATGTTTGTCACTCATCCTCATGCGGTTGTAATTAAACGCAATGGCTGAAATTAAATAATCACGAGAATGGATTCGATGGCACTCTTATTTACATTATTGCGTCCTTATCTGTACTGGAGCGCCGTTTGATCGTGCCCTTTCAAATAATGATGAATAAGGTAATCATGCTTACGTGGAATCAACGTTACATCGGTTACATTACATAAACGATGCGGTAATTAAATGAAAAAAAAAAGAAAAATGTACAAAACCCACTGCCGTTGTGTTGTTACTCGTTATAACTCGTTAGCAACCCCATTTGCCGACGATTTTTAATCGATGGATTTAATGAAGTGCCGTTCACTGGAATATTATAAAATCGCAATTATTAATGATTTAAGGTAATTTTAAATATTGCCATTAATTTTTTCACTATGAATCTTTTCCAACATTTTCCTATATAAATAATGCTCGAAAAAGATTCTATCCTATAATAATACGCTGTATTAGCTACCTTAGCTTAGCATGATTTTATTTAATTATTTTATTGGTAAAATTCGGTAAATATTTCTATACTTATTATGTACTATAATAATATTATGTATATTAAGCGTAATATGCCCGAATTAACAATAAATGCACAAATTTATCGAAATGTACGTATGCGTGTATTACATTCGCTACGAAAACCAATGATTATCCTCCACATGGAATTTGTTATATAATATGATATGACTAATAAGAAAATTTATCCCTCGTAAACATTAAACATCGTAATATTTCAAACGATTAATAATAATAAATATTACAAATGAATTAGCATTGAGATTAATGTAACAAAGCAACGAGAGCACAATAAAGTGTGCAGATTTAGAAAATAATTTAGATAATAAAATATACGAGTAAAGTGAACGATAAAATAAACGATAAAATTATTTAAACGACAATAAATAATTGTATTCTCAATGTAAAAGTCATGTTAATTTAATTTTGCTCCCCATGCTTGGAAATCTACAAAGGATAGAAAGAAAGATATCCGACACGAATGCCCGCGGTTCATGGAAATTGTCTCCCTGAGTGTTGAGTTATAACATCAGTAATTTCACAAAAGATAAATATTCTCAAGAAATTAGATTTATTGTTCTGCAAAATTGAAGAATTAATTGAAGAGATAATTGTTGTACAAATGCCATAAATTAAGGCGATTTTATATGCATACGTATTGTCGATTGTTAAGCATCTACTATATATATATATTATTGTATATATATGTTATTACAATTTCATAATTTTATTTAAAATAATCTGTCGCAGTATCATTTCATAAAATCAATTTCATAAAATACAGATTATATAGTACATGTGGTATTGTCGATTTTGTATGCAATACTATATTTTTTGCGACAATAGGTGAATTATTTGAGCGATTATAGATGTTATTATGAAAAATATTATTAGAAATAGAAATAGATGGAAACAATTAAAATTAATCGTTTAATCGGCTGAAGATAATGAAAAAATTTTGTAGAACAACAACAAAAATTAATGTTTTAAATAACTCTATTTTTTTTTATTTTTTTTTTTATTTTCACTATATCATCCACATAAATAAATCATATAATAATGTAATCAAATCCAACTTTAGACTTGTTTTATGTAGAATAATGAATTTAGCGGCGGAAAAATTAATTTGTATCCACTACGTCTCGTCTAATTAAAACAAAGGGAGCGAGTAAGAATAAGATTCTCAACCGCCATAATAACTTTTTTATTAAACACCGTGAAATTTCAACGAGTCAACGTCCCTTACTAACATGTGATATCACCACACATAAATACGCTCATAAAAATTCAACAAAAGACTCGTGCCTTGTTTTACGCATAGCCACTTGCCCTGACTCCCGTTTGTTTTCCTTGCTTTCATGCTCTCTTTATCTTATTTTTTGTCGAATTTAAATAATTTTGTGTCGCATTGTTTCATTTTCTCTTTCAACTTTAAGGTAAGAATAACGAAAAGACTCTCTATAATCGTTCCTGGTAAAAACGTTCATCAAGTAAAATGCTCCGCCCTAGCGTATACTCATGTATAGAGTTAGAAGCGAATATAAATTAATAAGCATCTTCATTGTAAAATAGCGAGAGAGAGAGAGAGAGAGAGAGAGAGAGAGAGAGATTTACCACGCGCTAGGTTTAAAGGAATAATATGAAAAATAGAAATTGCCGCAACTAAAGACGGGAGATGGAAGAAAGTGGGGTATTTTAATTCATTCCTTCGTTGGATTGGCGGTTGATAATTGTTGTGGCTTTTATTTGTATAATCTCAAAGGATATATGAGCGGAAGAGTACTTTCTCTTTTCAAGAGTTAGTTGCTTTATGGTTTATTTGAATAGTTAACGTTATTTTGATGAATTCACTTGCAAATATGAAATTTAGTTATCTAATGAAATAACTCGGCTGTTAAACATTCTATATCGGCGGTTTGACTTACGTTTGCCAAATTATGCGTGGAATTTTCTTCAATCATTATTATATAATTTAAATTTATCTCACAAAAGTATGCGAAATGAGAGATATAACGACGATATTAATTATTTTGATGAATTTTTTTTTCTTTGTCTATTGCTTAATTATTATATTCTTATGTAATCAAATGAAAATTAATATATTTATTATTATTATTTTTTTTAATAACGATAAATATTGGCTCATTAGCAATTGCTTGTAGTACAGAAACGTATAATAGTAAAATAAATGTTTAGAATTTTAAACAAATCTTTTGTTAATTTTAGAAATAATATTATAGGAATTTTAATGAAAGGTTAACTTTTGCAGCGCAACTTAATTTTAAAGTCGTAACTTCATCGCAGTTGGTCGAAGCGTACGTTCTACTTAATATTATAATAATTTAACTTTATAATGAAAAGAGTATCAGAAAATAATTAATTTTACGTATAATAAATTCATGGTAATCGAATTCGCGTTTTCATTAAAATACTTTTCAACATTGAAATTAAGCAAAATGTCATACTTCATTTGATATTCAATATAATTGTTCTCTTGTCGCAGTGTAAAATGTAGTATTAAAAAACCGATATAATAATACAACGTAAAATCTAAATTATATTTCATTTTATTAAGTGTCAATTGCATTGCTTTATCAACACGCTTAAGCACAAATCAGTATTATAACGTGAAAGAAAGAAGAGAGGGGAAACAAAATATGTGGAGAGGATTACAACGTATGTATAAGAACTTTCTTTGGAAATTATCAAAAAGATCGTATATGTACGAAGATAATTATTCGAATGAGTTGGTAAAAGTTGGTATTGCATTTAAATTACCAACCAACTTGAACTCTTACCTTTCGACTATTTGCTGCTGGTTTATCGTCAATGGAAATTCATAAATTCATAAATAATTGAGAGTAGCCGAAGGCAAATGTATAAACGAAAATATACAAAATAATTCCTCAACCATAAGCTCATAAGCTTAATTTAAAAATTAAAAAAAGCACGCACTCTGAGGTAATCCCTTTGTTCGATAACAGTTGAGTCTTTTTAAAATGGAAGAAAAAAGACTTCAGGAGATAACGGGAATTATTACCTTCTGGATGTATAAAGAGGGTAAGGAATAAAAAATGGTCGAGCGAAATTGAGTTGCGAAAAAATGAGTGAAGGAGGAGAAGCCGAGGCCGAGATAAAGGCAGCGTACGCGCCCCGCATAGGAGGGAATTGAGATATTCTCAGGCGTGGGGGTGGAGCCTGGGAGCGGAGATTAAGCGGCCGGACGGCCAATCATATTCGTCACAACCCCACCCCCGCGGCCACGTAGCTTTCGAGCTTTAACCTCTTTCCAACACATACACTGCCGGCAAAAAGTTTCGCGCTTCATTTCACAGCCTATGATTTTCAAGGTTATTGTCGGGACAACGCGTTGTCCACGTTCAGTTAAATCTTCGAGCTTTCACGCTTATAACTGGAGAAAATGACCCTGAACTTTTGAGAGGGTTCCGAGTCACGCGTATTCTTTAAGGGTAAGAACTTTGATTGCACGCCTAATGACTTACGTAATAGAGCCATTAGAAATCCTATAGACATTACGGTATTACGTAAAACAAAAACAAAACAAAACAAAAACAAAAACAAAAACAAAAAGAAAAAAACAAACAAAATTCTATACTTTCCATTTTGGAATTTTTCAATTTATTAGGCAATAAACGTAAGATTTAGAAATTAGTAATATCAGATGCTTTATATTTGATTATTAATATTCGAGAATTGAGTAAGTTAATTATATTTATGATAAGAATATTTAATATTTTGAAGAATAGTACTTGGAAATGATTTATATTTAACTCGGCATTGGTTGGTCGTAATCTCAAGTGTGCGTGAAGCTATTACATTGATTGAAAAATTAGAAATTTTATTACCGAAAGGAAAGGATTCAATAAATTAAAAGCAATTACTTTATAACTTTATTGTTAAATTATCTTGCGACATATTTAATTATTCAGCATTCCTTATATATTTATATATAATACGTTCAAATTACTTTGAATAAGCTACTTGTCGATGCAATTGTTACATATTGCTCGCGAGGCGTTCACTATTTATTATTATTTTACTGAATATTGAATAATAAAATTATATAGAAGAAAGTAATGTTAACTTTTTGAGAACTTAAAAAATATTGAAATTTAAAAATTATCTTATTTCACATTGATTTATCGGCTTCTTTACACATAATACATCGCTTCTCCGTATGAGTAAATAAGAATAAATTTTTCTCTTGTTAGGTGTTTTCTTTCAATCACAAATAATATTTAAACTTTCTAAGAATGTATAATTGTTGATCCTTAAGAATTACATTGATAATAAATATGAATACCAATACATTTGCTTCAATTGACAATATTCCATTTTGTCGTCATGATATTGTTAAGCACTGATTTTATGTTAAATAAAATTACATTTTCAGCTTTTAATAAATAGTATGACTATCTTTCTTATATAAAGTATAGTTTCAAACGAAAAATTTTTTATTATATAGTTGAAAATTTTAACTAACTGGTCACTATAAAAGAACTTTAATTTACTAAGCTGCAATGGTAGCAAAGCCGTACAAGTCTCGTAGTTGAGAATTTCACAAACTTATTTATTCACATCGTATAAAACAAATTTTAGCAGATTTTCATCCACGTGAATAGAAGAATGAAACTTTCAAATTATTAACATTCGATTCTGAGCGATTGCCAAAAAAAAAAAACTCATAAATGACTGAAAGTGTATAAACTAAAAAAGCCTAATCGTTCATATATCAATATAATTAATTATAAGAAAACGTTATTCTTATGAATTATCTTATGAAAAAATTATAACTGAATTAAACTTTTTGTCAAACTAATGAGAGTATATCTATGCGCTCGGATGTTGCAACGAAATAATATTTTGTATAAATGCACACTATAAATCCACTATGCTATATAAATATAATGAACTTTGTGAAATAAATACCTTAATCTAAGCGTTGCACAATATATTAATAAAATGCTTCGACAATTTCGTCACTTGGTTTGCAGGAGTAAGCACACGCGTCATTCACCATAAGCTTGCAATCCCGTAAGCTTTTAACAAGAAGTGTACGGACGTTGGTAGGCTCGTGTACCTAACCTATACGCAATAATCCGCGATGCGCGCCTACAAGTGCGTTAATTTAACCGACTGTAATCTTGAGCTGGTGCACGCGCGAGATTTTCCCCTTCTTTGAAGCAAGAAAATCTGGGTGGGAGGAAAAGAGGATACGGATGGAAGAGGCGAAAGCTAATGGATATCCCGTGGGAGGCTCTTTGTGCCGTGCGTGCAAAGAGCCGAGCTTACGCCAACATTGATTTTGCCCTCTACTCCTAGAAAGAGATGAGCTTTTATCCCTCCTCGATTTTTATCTTCCTCTCTTTCTCGTTTCTTTATTATCAGGCTACATGCGTCGTTCTTTTATGGCTGCCTGCCTCTTTAGGTCTCTCTCTCTCTCTCTCTCTCTCTCTCTCCCTCTCTCTCGCTCGTTCCCTCGTGTGCGAAAGAGAGTTACGAGACGCGAATGATATACTGATAATTAGAAAACTTACTTAACACAGTTCGCTTGCAAATAAGTCACGGGGTCGATTATAAGCTTGAAAGCGAGTACAAATTTTTTAACGACGCGAAATTTTATTTAAACAATTGTGGTATCGAAGACTTTTTAGTTATATTTTCATTTTATTTTACACATACATTGAAAGATACATGAAATTTAGCGATCTAATAGAGCTTTTAATTAACACGTAATATTATCAACCTTATGAGTTTTTGCAAGCCCATTGTCCATTACAAGTGCCATGTATTTTTAGTAAATAAAATTAAAAATCATTGGCATTAATATATAACTTCGTTAAAGCACAGATGAATTATATAAAATACTATTTGTTGGGTGTTTAATTTTTATTTCAAGGCAAATAAAAAACCTTCGTTTAATATTTATATTATAATATATTCTATATTATAACATTATTGGATTTTCAATGTCAATAAAAAAAAAATTTTGATAAATTTATATTGACTAACAAGTATTACAATCACATATCGGCAAATGTATATTGTTCTTGTTAAACAAAATAATAGAAAATAAAAATAATTAACTATATTTTTTGTTTTTTTTTTTGTTTTGTTTTGAATCTCTATTAATCTCTTGACTCTATTCTATCCTTAATTCCAAAATCCGATTATATTAAAGTAAAAAATGAGTTATTCGTTAAGAAAAACGTGACATATACGAAAAGCGATAAGCTTTTCAATTTCATGAAAATATAAGAATAGAGTTTTAGAAATTGAGATTAATAGTAATATTTACTGCAGTGCATATTTTCTCTGGCTCTATTAATTTTATTTCTATATCTATGCAAAAGGCCTTATAAAGGCCTCAAAAGTTTAGAATTTCGATTTTATTTATTTTAACTTTACAATTTCGTTGAATTTCAGAGCTTAGAATAACGATTTTACATAATTTCTAGGCATCGTTAAAGCTCTTTTTATAATTAATAAATTCATTTTACTATCCTGCTAACAAATAGGAATTATTTTTTATTAAAACTGGTGATTAACAATTGTCTATAGACACTTTTTTTTTTATGGCTTTTAGGTTGAAAAGAGCTTGAACGATGTAGACGAGCTCGACAAAATTGTACAAAGCTTTTAGCGCAATGTATAAGGCAAGCCCTCTAAAAGAAACAATTGACCGTACAATAATCATTATACGGCAAATTAACATCTAACGTCAATGTTTACAAACGCGAAGATGTAAAATAAATTGTATGAGGGACACCTTACGCTCACTCCAACGTCACAATAGAAATGCGCTGCAGACTCGCATAGAAGCGATAATGACTCTCGGCGCCCAACGAAGCTCACAGGAAAGCGTCGATTCATCTCATAAAATGTGCGACTTGAAAAAAAAAAAGAGAGAAAAAAAACGCCCCACATACAGTCAGAAATGGGATTGTCGCGTCGACCAATTACATCGCGAAAGTTGGCGAGCGCACTCATAAAAGTTTCATCTCGTTAACCGGGCCGACCTACAAAGTAAAAAAAAAGTCGAGTAAAATTCGCCGTGCTATTGCGGAATCGCTTATCGTTCGCTTATCAATCGGCGTATTCTCGCATTGGCCCGGCCTCGGGCATCATCCGTACACGAGAGGGAAAAAGACGGGCGGTCGGCGGGAGGCGAGGGAAAATTGAAGCCGCGCGCTCCGCCCTGACAATGCACAACCTCTCGTCAGCCCGGCGCGTTTTGAATTCCTGCGTGCGTACAGCCCGAGCGCAGATAATAAGAGAGCGGCGCGGTGGTGGTGATAGTTGGGTTGGGTTGGGTTCGGTTGAGTTGGGGGGGGGGGGGGGGTGGGTGGGGGGGGGGGGATAGAGCTACTGGAGCCCGAGGAGCTGGTGACTTTTATTGCACCGACTGATGTTATGAATGTGATGAATGCGTAGCGCCGACGTCGAACGACGTCCCCTTGCAGCCTCGGCTCTTTAACCGTTTTAAACGCTCATCCAACCAACACAAGTGCGACCCCACGTGCACGCCGTATTTATATCTATTACGAGACGTAGTTATGCTTTTTATGCCGCGTTGCAGTGGGGCGGTGAGGCGCCGTGGCATAGAAAAAAATGTTATTGATGTTCGTCGGCCGGAATGAGCAATTTTGATTTTTTTGTTATTCACCCTCCTTTTTGGAGCGGGCGAGGATATCTATCTTGTCATCGTTTGACGGCTCGGCGCTTTTCTTTCCTCTTCTCGTTTTTTTTTTTTTTTTTTTTTTTTTTTTTTTTTTGTTTGTTAAAGCTACCTCCGAGCATTTGCTCGCGCGTATGATCGAGCGCAGCTAATTGCGGATACGCGACGAGAGACTTGGCCAACAACGAGGCCCCGAGGAATTTTTCATTAAATAGGATAGGATGGCCGGAGTACACGCATTTTGTTTTTAATTTTTCCTCGAGATATTGCTTTAGCGCAATTTTCGCTCTCTTATGCTTATGCTAATATGCTTACGCCTATCGGACGGACATATTATCGACATTTTACGAGAGCGTGGAATTCGTGGAGGCCAATACCGTTAAAGCTCTCCAACGTTAATATCGCGCTTCTTAACTTGGATTATAATTGCATGCTATTTAAAATCGCGGGGGAGTGTAATTGTAACGTCGTGATTTTCAGCCAAGCTAATCTCGCGCAGTACAATAAAATCCGAGATACACGAGTCGTTTCTATTAACACAACTCTTATTATTAAAAGCTTATATTGTAATTGAAAATCTATATAAAATAGGATATAATATAGGATTCAAGTATAGTAATTCAAATAGGCATTTCATTTGCTTGAGAGCAATAATAACGTCGATGGCAGGCAACAACAACATGACAGACAATAAGAGGAAAATTGATGGGAATATTTTACATGAATAATTTTATTTTAGTTAAACGAAACTTAAAGCGCTTAAATATCAAATATAATTATTTCAAAAAATCTTGAAGAAGAATTCAAAATAATTATTGATTTTACGAGTCACGTGCTGCATTCAATAAGACCTGATCTTAAATTACATTCGTGTGGATTGTAGCTAATCGGGCAAGATCGATGCCCATATGTGATTGATGAAACGTGTCAAAAAAAAAAAAAAAAAGAAAAAGAAAGAAAAAAAAGAAAAAAAAGGAATGCGTCATGGATGTGTAATTTTCATCATTTATAAAGAACTAGAGTTGCCACTACCAAATAATTGATCGCCTCGGAAAGCTATTCAATCGCTTATTTGCGGTAAGATATTGGCTGCTGTTAATCAACAAAATGTTTATTATTATCGTACATGTTAAGGTTTTAAAGAAAAGTAAGTTTATTAAACTGTACGGTCACATATTGTTTACCGTTAATTCCTGAGATTTCCCATTATAAGATTCTTCTTTTCATTATAAGATCATTTCTTTAAGAGAGAGAGAGAGAGAGAGAGAGAGAGAGAGAGAGAGAAGAAACAGTTGTGAAAGTGCAAAAAATTATGCCGAATCGATCATTCGATATCGATCATTTTTGCCATTAGTTTGTACAATTACTTCTACATGAAATTCATATTTATTTTATTCATAATTTTTAAATTCATTGGCTTTGGGTTTATACTATAAAAATATGTATAAGTCGTTAATTTATTGTACATTTTATTATATTGATTTCAATATATAAATTAATAGAAACTTTAACCGAGGTCTTTTTGTTTTATGCTCAAAAATATTTGAACGTTAAAACTATTTGATAATAAAGTTTTAGATAAAATAAAATAAATTAATATTGATATTTACGAAGCTATAATATCCCACTGAGGTCTTACGTATTTTGTTTTTTGATTACATCAAACGAAACTATTATTATCATATGCACTTTAGTTTAGTAGATTTCTAATAATAACCATTTACAATTGCGAAAGATAAGTTAAATGAGCAATATATTGTTAATTATTTTTGTTTAGAGTATATAGGACAATTTTGTCAGTGTCGAGATATTATTAATTAACAATACGCGTTTAAATTTCACGCATTAATTGTAAAAGAGAGGTTAAAAATCTTAAAAATCTTAAAACTGTAAAATTATTGTGTATAATAAAGAAATTCATTTTGGATTTTGGAAGGTAATTAAAAAGGGATAGAATTTTAATTTACATAAAATTGGTTAAACGTTGGGAACTTCTTGCTATAGAAATTTATAATTGATATTTTTTTTCATGCATATCTTTCGGTGTGTAAGAATATTCGCAACTCAATTTTCGACATGCGATAGTAGAAAAAAAACATTTTAAATTTATTAATCAATAGATAATAAAGATAAATTTTTTTTTGTACATTTCACTACTTGTAGAATTTTTATATTATAAATAAAACTTTAATTAAATCGATAAAAATTTGCCAAATAGTTTCTTTACAAACTGTTTAAAACGAGTACATCTACATAATGTAATATACGAGGTCGCAAATCATGTGGTTAAAAAAATTTTTGAATATATTTGAATCAAATTAATTTAACTTTTTAAAAATATCTATAACTAATATATATTACTAATTAAAAGGAACCAATTCTAATATGCACATTTATACGCATATAAACTTGTTTTCAATGATAAACGAATCGATGTAGTTCGGGACACATTGTAAATGAAATATTCTCATATTTCATGTATTTTGAAAGCAATAATTCGAGGCATAAAATTTAATTAAACACTATTATATCTAAACGTAGAAATAATTCTAAGCGTCGTTTGTTCCTTTTATTGCCAATGTAAACGGTGTAAAATAGTTTTTAAAATTGGATGTGACAATACCAAGCTTTTAAACTTGGCACGGATCAATTTAATGCGAAAAGACATGTTTGTTTCTCCTATTCTACCAATCATAGTGGCTCGTTCTATTATAGCTGTCTTACGACATGTAGATTTTGACTTTTTAAATTAAATATGCGGAAAAATCGATTCCTACACAAGCAATAATAAATCTTTTCACGTCACCTTATCACATCAATATAAATTTGCTGATATCATACCGTAGGACATCTTACATTAAAATTGCACTGGATTATTGTGCGACTATCACTCAATCTTTGTTATCCATGGTTCTGGCACTCTTGTCTATCAAATAATGAGCATTGATATCCTTTTATATGCCTATATGATATATAAAATAATTAAAGAAATGAAAAAAATTCTCATTAAATCTATTTAAATATTTCATTTCATTAAACTGCTTGCTATTGAAATGTCAAAAGTAGATTTACGGAAGATAAACATTATTTTAATTAATAAAAATCAAATATTTTTATTTTAACTTTCGCACAATGAAGTAAATTTATCAAAATCATGATCAAATGTATTATAGTTTATTTTTCAAAAGTTACTTTCCCATAATTAATATATATTCCAATTTTACGTAAATAAAATTCACTATTGAACTATACATGTTTTAAATTGAGTATATGAACAACTCATGTTAATATTAGTAGTATAATAAATAAAAATATAATAGTATAATAACTAATGATTGCGATAGAAAATTTTACTTTCATCGTCCGATGCGCTATCGTTTACTATAATAGTTGTTGATAATTATAAAAAAATTAATAATAATTAAATCTATAAGTATTAAAGGGAACAATATGGGAAAGACGAGTAGCTTAAATTTCTTGAATATACGAAAAATCGAATCTAAATTTACGTTTCAATCGTTGATACATGAATAAATTAATAACGAAACAAATAAAAAATAATATAACATTTTAATATTTATTTACTAATTAGTGGTATTAAACAACTTGTGGTTAAAGTTATTTATTATATAATAACATTATAACTCATCTTATTTGTCATTTTTATTGATATGAAATTGCAATATTATAAAAAAAGTTATAAAAATTCAATCTTTTATTAAAAATTTGAATTTGATGTTATTTTTCTGTAGTTTTATGAAATTTCATTTTATTTAATTAAATCTCATTAAAAATGAGAATTTGTTGAATTTTTTAATACAAGTAGTATCTTAATATCGATTATTAAAAATAATTATTTGACTTAGGAATTTACGAATAATTTATTTACCGCTTATAAATATACTATTTTTAATATTAATTACAATTTCGTCAGTATTTTAATTTTAATTTAACATGTTATCAACAATTTCGTTAATTTGAATATCATGAAATAATTGTTTCTTATCGTTTTTTTTTTTTTTCATTTCTACTGCTAATATTGGCAATTGCATGATCTACAATTATAAAAATAAAAATAGTTTTATAGAAATTCAGTTACAAGAATAATTTACTTATGATGCAATTTAATATTTCAGTACATAATTGATGCAATTATATTAAAATCTCTATGTATCATAAACTCAAAATATATGTTATAATATACATTTATCTATGCTTATTTTTGTATTTAAGTTTATTGCTTTACTTAATTATTCCTTAATATCAGATACTTGTTAAATATATTAAAGAAATTTCAGTATTAATTTGATATTATTCGATATTATGAAAATTTTAACAATTTTTAATAACTGCCAAGTAAAGTTTTATTACAGTTACTATACGAACATCGTCTATAATCTTTAATATTGCCTGAACAATGTATATATATATATATATATATATATATATATATATATATAGAAATATAGTATATAGTAATTTTAAAAATGTTATTAATGAATTGTTGCATTATTTAATTAAAATTATTTAACAATATATTAATAATTTTTTTGTTTAATACTTAATAGTTATCATCCCATTATAATTAATTACATTATTATTTTCGATAATTATATACTTATCTGAATTCTTAATTGAAAATAATTTATAATATTTTTAAATATTATTTTTAAAAATTGGATAAGTATATACCTTATGCAATTTCTTAAAATACATATCATTTACATTTAAATCAAATATTCTATTTTTATATATTGTTCATCAATACTTTACTTAATAATTTTCTTTTATCTCATTTACTTCTATAATATAATTAGTTTAAAAAATATCCTAGTAATCTATAAATTTTACGGAAAATTGATTTAATACATTATCAAACAAATCTATCACTGATTATATTGTTTATAATAGCACTTTAAAATTATTTGATATTTCATTTATTTTGTTTGTTTATATCATTATATTTGATAATTTATTAAGCCTATCATATAGTTATAATTAATAAGAAATAAAATATATTAAATTCTCAATGTTGTCTAATTATCGTTAATTAGACGAATTGAATTATTGGGTGATTAAAAATATTAATTCAACCAACTAATATTTATTTAGATTATATCGAAAAATTCAGATTAAAATTTGCAAACAATTTTTTACAAATTACAGCACCTGACTTTTTCAAAAATGTTTCTTTTTAAGCAATGCACATATAAAATTAATATAATATGCATATTATTAATTTATAAAATCAAGTAATTGAATTAAATCAATTACTTTTCGGGGTTTTATTAAATTATGGATTTTAGTCATTATAGATTGTATTTACACTGCCATGAATATTATTACATAATACACATATACATGAATTAAGATAAAATATGCCAAATAATTTGGGAAAAATATATTTACATTTACACAATTTTACTATATATTAATTATAGTAATACATCTTCCGCTGACAAAATGAATCACATATGAATGCATTCAAGTGGTAAATGATGATCAGATGGAACTAAGTTGGCATTGGACTTCATTTTAATATTTACCGACATACTAGTAATAAATTTAAATTGAAATAAAATTAATAAAGCGGCACTAGTATCGTTTAGTAAATAGGTTGACAAACCTATTACAAAGTTTTACAAAGTTCCCAACCGTAGTAAACATTTACTAAGAAGCTAAATATAATTCGAATTAAAATGTTGTTAAATTGAAAAATTGAAAATAAACGAATCACTTGTTTTATAAGTTATTTATTAAAGATATTTTTTACATTATTTATTTTTATCTTATATTTTATTATACATTTAAACATTTTTAATATTCTATTTATTAATTTATGTGCAGAGAATATTAAATCGATTATTATTGTATTTTCTTAAATACTTTCTTCATGTTTAACTTAGAAATCTATCTAAATTTGTATTTAAATTAAATTTAAATTCATTTTTTACTTTTACAACAAAATACTTTCCTGCATATCATTACCTGTATTTGAATAATATAATAAATATCAAATTTTTATCTAAATAACTTTTTTTTGCGTTGGTTCAATTAGTTGATATTTTCCTGCAACGCCACCAAGTTGTTTTAATTCACGAAGCAGATTTTGATGATTTAGTTCTCGAAAAATGGTTACTGTTCTTTGCGTTTTTGGGCCATAACTTCGTGATTTGAGTCCGATTCCTTTAGCCATATTATGAATCATAGCTCTTTCGTCACTAGTAAAATTTGGAGAAAATACCAAGTCTGATGTCATAATGTCACTTTGAGCATAATTTTTTAATACTTTCAAGCACTTTTTTTTAAATAGTTGTTTATCGTAAAAGCCAAGTTCTAATCCAAGACCCTCTCTCGTCATTTTTTGTTGAACCTTAACAGGCTCGGTGATACCTTGAGATGATTTTCCTAATCCACCACCTGACCATCCCATTATCTTCATCATCTTTGAACCAATGTTATCATTATTGAGTGCATCCGATGCTGATTCCGATGCTTCTTCTTGTATCGATAGATCTTCCGTTACGGTTGGAGTTAAATTTTGAGTAACTTTGATTGTATAATAGACCTTTTGCATTTTTTCAAGAGCTATAGTCGCTGCTTTTCTTTTTGCTGCTATTTGATTGGCTTCTACAGCTTCGGCTATCAGACATTTATTGAAAAGTATACTGCATTTATAATTGTTATTAATTTTGTCAAATTTCCACTCTATGTTAATACCACGACTCATAGCAGCTCTAGATATTATACTTTGCGGTAGGTCATGTACATATTCAAATAGAATAATATCTTTGAAGTTGGGTTGTTCAAATATATCTTTTTTTTTTCTTTTTGTTTCCGAAGATTGCTCTTTTGTAGTTGGATCATGCTCTCTTTTGAAATTCTTATATAAATTATAACTTGTGGGTATAGACTGTGCAGAGATTTTTGGTTTTGATAAATCGTCTTGTTTATTAGTATTGTTTGAACTGAACTTTCCTGCAATAAAATGTTTTTTATATATAATTCAAAAAAATCTTACTGAAAATAGTTGTAATAGAACTTACACTTCTTTGCTATACCTTTAACCTTGGAAACAGCTGCATCGGAAGCTTCTACAAATGTTCTTTTTAATCTATTTGACTGCTTTTTCCTATAATCATCTACGATTCCAACAGATAAGTTGGATATGGTTTGCATTACTTTTAACGGATACTTGCATCCTAAAATTTCAATATTGGAAAAGGTTTGAGCAAGGCATAAAAGCTCATCTAATACAAATTTATTTCGATGAGCTAATAAAAAATTGCGTCGTAGTTCCCAATGTTCATCACTTTCATGTTCATCTTTATATTTCTCAATATTAAATTCGTCTATAGAATTCATTTGTAAACACTTTAATTTGAATACGTACAAATTCTTAATTCTTCTTTTGCTTCAATATCACAACTATTTTATTTTTTATACAGACAATAATAAAAAATGTTATAATTAATTGTAATTTATTGACTTTTTACTAAAGTGCTAAAAATTAAATAATATAATACAATGCTTTTGTTTTGTTGTCGTGTGTACTACCGATAGTACGTCGATTTAGGTTATGTTTGCTTGAATTATAATTTTAACAATTATTTCCTTATTAGCTGGAAATCTGTATTTTGGGAATAAAATGCCATCGATGCATTTACGTGGCTCAGTTATTTACACAATGAAGATTTAGTAAAATTTAATTAATATAGCGGGAATTATAAAATTGTTCATTTTATTATTAAACTTAAAGATTTTATGTAAATGTGAGAAGGGCCTGTGATAAAAAGAAAAAATTGTTTATTCCTAGTATTTGAGAAAATCATTTTGCCTACCATTAGATTGTTTAATAAGAATCGTACATATATTTTTAACGTCACGTATTAAAAAGTAACATTTCTACTCGATTCGTATTGTAAAAATTTGATTTCTTTACAAAAGATTATTTTATCAATTATATATGTATGCATGCATATGTGTATATATATATATATATATATAGATCTGTTAAAATTATAAATAAATTTTGGTATTTTGATATTTTTTAATCGGTACTAGATTACTTTTCAATATGCTCCAGTACTTTTAATAAATTAAATATACGATATTTGAATCAAGTTATAAAAGAAAGGAGTAACATTATTTTACAGAAAAACATTTACATTATTCTGTTTAATTTTTTGAAGTACGTTAATCTCATATGCCTCTAAAAAAGTAATAACGGGCTCAACTAAAAGATTAATAATATTATTATGATTATAATAGTATAATTATAATAATATTAAGAAATAAGTGTTCAGAAGAAAGATAGCGCAGTTGAAGATACAAATATTTATACTTTTTTTTTTTTACAAAATTCGAAAAATCGTTTGATTAGCCAAAGGGGAAGTTCGGTGGTTTAATGCTGTTCCACTGTTCCTTGGAATATATTGAATAGATTTTTATACGTATGAAAACCCCTTGTTCATCAGGTAGAAATTATAACTCAGCAACAATATGTAAAATTATAAATATTACTTTACGAGCAAAATAATTACTAATTATCGTGTAAGTTGTTTTGCAATAAATATAAGGTTAGTTAGTAGGCTAACTTCATATGAATATACAATTATTTATTATTCAAGCATAGACATAGCTTTTAAATATTTTCAAAATACTTTAATTATAGTAACAAAATAAAAAAGAAAAAATTTATATGACTGGTTAAATAATAATTTAAATGACAGGTTAAATAAAAGATTTTATTACAATAATAAAGACAGTATTTTAGGTTTAGGTTGTATTATATTTAAATATACAATATTGTTTATGATATTTATACACTAAATAATGTCTTAAAATTATTTAGAATATTCATTATATTTATGAATTTGGTTTTTTATTAATTGCAGGTATCATACTTTTTGAAAAATAGGTATTCTTAGAAGATGACTGCATATTATAATACAATGAAATCACCAATAGGTAAATAATTTAAAAATTCTAAATTAAGTATCAAGTTAAATTATCAAATAAAACAAAAGATATAGGATTGTGAAAAATTCAATAATTATATGACTTTCATAATCTAACATTTTATACATTATTTTTTTATCTAATTAATTTTTTGTTTGATATTTAATAATATTGAATTTTGTTTAAGTTATTTTAGAAAAACTTCCTATCAACCTTGAAAAAAGTTCTTATATAAAAGAAGAACTTATCATTTCCGATATATCAGATCATTCTGGTTTGTATTTCTAAAGATTTTGCATAATTTAATTTCAATTTCTTATTTTTAATTTTCTTTTTAATTTACAGAGAATGAATCGAAGCCAATAAGTAATAATAATTTAACGTTAAAAAATGTTAAACATAAATTAATTAATCAAACACAAGATTATAAGACTGCAAAAAATTGTTCAACTAGAGGTAATTTCCAATATATAACTTCATATCTTCTCTATTTACACATATCTATTGAAAGCTTACAAATTAAAAAAAAAATTTTCCTTACAAATTATAAATCATATAATATTTAAAAATACATAGAACAAATATATAGTATGATTAACTAAAAGAATAAAGAAAAACAATTTACTTTTATACAATATATCTTTTTAATTATAGATTCTTATAAATTAGGTTCAAATGAATTTTTATCAAATTCAAATGGATATTTAAATAATTTGAAATCACCAATAGGTAAGAATAGAGTTCATATGAAATATTCAACTTCATGTTTCAAATAATTTTTTATTGTTGTCAGTATAATGAGCTGTTGAATATTAATATTCTTATGTTTTATAGTTGTTTTGGAGAGGCTTTCTATTAAACTTAAACAGCGTTTATTACTTAAAGATGAAGCTAGATATTCTTATTCGTCCGAATATTCTGGTAAGTGTATGCTTAATAAAATTTTATTTCAATTATAATTAGTTTTATAATACGCTTTATATGTATATGTGCAACAGATATAGGAAAACCTATTTTAATAGTCAATAAAATAATAATTCAAATATTATTTAAAAAATATAATCATTATGTAGAAAAGTTATGTATATTTTAGAAAATACGAATTTACATATTTTTCTGCAAAAATATGTAAAAATTATAAGAATGAAAAATGAAACTAAGGAAGAGATAGATATTTACATGTATTTGGATTTGTTTTAAAAAAATGTTTGTGTATTTCATCAAATAAATATTTTATTTATTTTGCAGATTATAAAGAATCGAATGCTGATTATTATAAACCGTATGACAAATATTCTACTAATAAAGTAAAATTAGAAAATGAAAATAAAATGCCTGAACTGTTAAGCATAAAAAAATCTTCAGGTAATTAAAAAGAGTTAATTCGATTTAAGTAATTTTTTCTATCAATAGTATAAATTTATGCACATATATGGGTAATAAGAAAAATTCGTTTCAAAATGGCAAAGTAACTATGAAGTAATTTGTTCTAGATTTTATATTGTAGGTTATGATAATAATATTCACAATAAAAATAAAATCATTAAAAAATATCTATAATTAAAATAAAATTTTTAAAAAAACTACCTTATGTTTATCAACTTATATAAGTATGTACTTGATTTAATTAAAGCGATAATAATAATTAAAATTAAAAAAAAGTTGTATTATCTAAATTTTAGTGGATGGATGGATTTCTATTTTCCATGTTCATAATCACATATAACAGTGAAAAATAATACATCAATTAGTTTAAGTGAAACTAACGTAATAATAATTAAATAAATATATAAATAATTTTAGTAGCTAGAAAATAGAATTTTATTTTTACTTTATTCAAACTGATTGTAGTTTGATAAATATTTTCAAATTAGATATTTTATATTTTAAAATCTTATTTAGAATTTTTTTTTGCAGAGTTTTTTGAATATCAAGATAATTCTCAACAGCATCATATAACAGATATTGCTCTGTTATTTGATATTTCAAATAGTTCTGGTACATATAATTTTATGAAATAATCTTAACGTAATAAATTTTTTAATATATTAATATAGATGCTCTCATTTTTATATAATTTATATAGATGAAAATGTAGTAAATAAGACTAGAACTAATGCAATGACTATTGCAAACGAAAGTTTATTAGAATTCATTTCTGAAAATAAAACTAAAGATGCTATTGAGTTCAATAAAACATTGTTTGACTCAATAAGTCATAGAACATTGTACAATTTTAAAGGTAAACATAATTCGTTAATTGTCAAATTCATAAAAATTTTTGGAACATTAGTAGAGAAATTATTGTATAGTTTAACAAATTACTGTCATGCAGTTTAAGATAATTTTCATGCTGTCATTTAATGTATATTATTATCAATACAAGTTAATTTTTTTATAGGTTTAAAAATGAAATTATTTAAAGAAAAATGTATTACATGCAATAAAATACAACAGAGAATTGGCGACAAAATTTCAACTAGATGTAATACTTGTGAGGCAGCCGTATATTATGAATGTTTAATATGCAGAAGTCAATACAAGTATCCTGCTGGCATTTATACTCACATAAGTTTAAAGCATACAAACTCAGATACTTCAAAACCTGTCAAATGCGAAAGATGCGGTATAGAATTTAAAGCACAGCGTAATATGAAGGAACATTTAAGATATTGTAAGGTATTACCTTACATGAAGTGTGAATTTTGTTCTATGATGGCTAAACGCAAAAACTGCCTTCGAAAACACATATTAATAAAGCATAAAAATGATATTCAAGCAATGGATATTGAAAATTTGTTACAAAAAATTGTTGAAAATTCGCAGGAATTAAGAAGTAAAGAGCTTTACTCTTTTTACAGTAAAATTAATGATTATGTAAAGAATTTAAATATTATTACTATATTACAGGACAAGCAATAAGAAGGGCTGAAATTGTATATGGAGGTTGTACTTCATCTAGAGTAGAACCATTTCGTAAGTATCTTCATGATAAATAAATAATGGATAATCATTTCAGTTGCTTTATTAAATTCATAATTCCTAATGAGCTGCACGATTTTTTTTAGCTATTGCAAAGCACATCAAGCTCTTCTGCAAGAAATGCAATACTACATTCAAGAAACTGCTGGGTATGGATCAGCGAAGTTGTCGAATATGTGGAGCCCAACTGTTCATGCAGTGTGTCAAATGTGACAGCATTTATAAATTTCGTAGCAGTATTTCCATGCATCTAAAGAGCAAATGTGTTTTGAACGATAACTTGGTACTGCACTGCAACGATTGCAATTACATTACCTTCACCAAACAAAGACTTAAGCGACATATATACCGGAAGCACATGTTGATTAAACTAGAGAATTATTTAAAATGCAGAATATGCAGTAAGGGATTCAAATTCAAAGAAGATCTATTGAATCGCCAACTAAACTGCGAAAGCTTAAAGGAGCGTATCTGCAATATTTGTAGATTCAAAACTAATAGAAGAACGAATCTTAGCCTACACATGAAGAATAAACATACACCGACGAAATTGCTTGAGGAAAAGATGCACGTCGACGTGAACGTTAAAAGTATAAAAATATCATTTAAAATAACAATAGTTATAAAAGTATTTATCGAACATTTCTTTTGCGTAAACAGTAGTAGGTTCATAAAAGTAAGCTTTTATATATAGCCAAGCCAGTATATAGTAGACGTTGAAAAAATGTATTAATCATTGTTATATATATTTGAGATATTTATCTACAAATTTATTATAAATTTTGTTTATATACTTTGATAATGCTTTTCCATTATATGAGAGAAGCTTTTTTTTTTTTTTTTAAGTATTTATCAAAACTTAGTATATTTTTTAAGTAAATCTTTGTCAGAAAGCATGTTATCTAAAGTATTTGTGTATTTTTCATTAAAATTACAAAGCTGCAAAAGAAACATTCTAACTAAGTTTTATATTATCTCTAATAATTTATAATTTTAATTTATATATTTTCTTTAATTTAACAGTTGTGGCGGATTCGATTGCTACATATTGTTCGAAATGCAATTCATATAACAAGCCCATAGAAAAGATCACCAAATGTCTATACTGCAAGACTCCAGTTATTTATTGCTGCAAAAAATGTAATTTGCAGAAGCAGAAATATGTACGTATGCGTATTCACGTAATTCGGAAACATGGCGAAAAGATTTACGCGTGCACCAAAGGCTGTGGTATTTCCTTCTCTTATTTGTATGATTGCCGTCAGCACCAGAGATTCTGCGGCAAGAAACCACATCTCCATTGTGATCAATGTTCTTTTAAAACTAAGTACAAGCATACCTTACTTGCGCATAAGCGGCGTAATTGTACTGGTATCGTCTATACTCATGTACCTGAGAAAAAAGTTTTATGCTACTGTTACTACTGTGACAAACCTTTTGAAAGTAAAATCCAGAAGCTTCGTCATGTAAAATTATGTAGCAAAACCACATCTTTCTTATTTTGCGATCACTGCAGTTTCAGGACGGTTTTCAAACCTGTTTTGATAAATCACATCCAATCTAAGCACGGTGCCCGTCTATTCAGGGGTATTAATGCATTCCACTGTAAAAACTGCACCAAAGTCTTTAGAAACTATTTTGTCTATAGTAAACATATCGAAAATTGTCGTTTTCGGGAAAAGAAAACGTAGCTTTACTCGTCTTACTATCTTAATACGTTTACGTATTGTTCGGAATGTATCATCAATTTCCATGATGATATAAAACAAAACAAAAAAAAACAAAAAAAGAAAAGAAAGCATTCTTGCGATGTATTTGAAAGAAAAAAAAAACACGATTAAAAGTTTTATATTTTAATTGAATCTAAAATATTAAAAAATACCTCTTGACTGCCATTGTTCAGCTACATTATTATTGTCACACTTTAATGATACTTTTAATAGTTTTTTTTTTAACGATTTTAAAGCAAATTCTACATTCAAATTGATTGATAATAGTGTGTTTTAATATCTTTTATATGCTTTTAAATTCCAATAATTATTTTAATGAATATGTATACACATATACGAATTACAATTGAATTTCCATTTTAATTTTAATGTATGTAAGATAAAATACATAATTTATTTATTAGTACTATTTTTATTTAGCTTAAATTTAGTGTTGCTAGTACAATAATTTTAAACTTTACGTTAACATATTTTATTCATTAACGTAAAAAAACAAAAGTGGCCAAGTTATCTATGCATTTAATTTTTATTTCATATTTTAAATCTTAATATAAACGATTAAATAAAAGTCTGAAGACATAGCACTTAAAAGTTAATAGATAAAGGGCAAATGCTTTATGTTAATAATAATCTGAAAGATAAGCATTTACTAAAATTTGCCATTAGTTAAGTCGTTCGAAATTAGATTAGATCTCAAACGAAGAGATACAATAATCTATATAAACTTTTTATTGATTAACAGTATAATATGCAAATGAAAATTATACAGAACTGACTAAGTGATTTATTTGAATCTAACGATTGCGCTTGAATGAATTAAGCTTCACGAAACAAATTCAATATTGATATAATTTTTAATTATACAATTTAATTAAATTATATTATATAATAATTTATTTAAAAGAATATTTTATGCAAAGTTTTTATAAAAATATTTCTATATACGAAAATATAGTACTTTTAATTCATACAACTATCTTATATTTTTGTTTATTATGTTTATACTATAATTTTGCTCTTACTTCTTTTTTGTACATCATTATTGGAAGAATGTAACTTTTCATATTAATACTTTGAAAATAACATTCATAGTTGCTAATATGACATTGTATTTGTATAATATAAATTTATTTTTCTATATAAAAATCGATAAAATTGCAAAGGTATTTATACATCAGTACATCAGTACGATCATTATTAATAACATTATATTAAACAATCTTTACATTACGACTATCTAAAATAAATTTGCTATAAAACCAAAGACGGGACAATTTAATTTAATTCGGGACAGAAGTTTATATTTGTAAGAGTAAAGCAAATTTGATCATTTTCTAATAATTACATATATTTACCTATTTATAATCACAATAGTTTTACAATTATTTTTATAATTTTTTTTTTTTTTTTTCTTTAATAAATTATTTAAGTTTTTTTATGTGAGAGCATAAATGTAAAATTTATCAATAGTGATTAAAAAATATATACTTATTTATTGTTTTATAAGACAAAATTATGCATTGAATTTTAAAGAAGTAATATTTTTTTAACTTATAAGTACTTCGTTGAAATGTAAGTTGTTAATATATTTATAAGACTTAAAAGCAATTACGTATGTAAAATAGTATAACTACAAAGAATTAATATTGGTTAAAATTTATAAAAAAAAAAAGTGGTTTAATAATTAATAGTAAAACAAAATTCTAGTGTCATTAAATTAATGCTGGAAAAGAAAATTTTTAAAAGTTGAAATTTAATTTTCAACATATCCGATTATTTAATGCAAAAAATACTTGTTAATAAAATTTTATTTTTTTCACAAACTAGTCTTTAGTAGATAATATCTACATAATTATTAATAATATACAAATTTACTATTACTTAATTATATAACGATAATTATTATAATGTACCGAGTTATTTATGTTTAAAAATTATTATAACTTTTAATTTAAAATTAAAAATTTTTAATATCCGTCTTCCAAAAAAATTGAGTTAGAATTTTTTTATCTTTACACAAATAAATGTTTATTTGCATATTAATAGTATGCTACATGATTTTTATATAGATTCATATAGGTCACACACGCACACGCACGCGCGCGCGCGCACACACACACACACACACACACACACACACATATATATATATATATATATATATATAAATATACTAAGTATATTTTAATCGAGAATAATAATTGTAGTTTATAGTCCAATACTAGATGAATATTTACGGATAAATAGATATTCTCCGATCGTTCCTTTATTAAATTAGTAACTATATAGTACAATATTAATGTATAAGAAATTTAAAAATAATAATAAAATATTTTTATATACCTAAGGATAAATCACTAAAATTTCCATACAATTTTATTAGACGCCTGTATAATACATAAATAAACTCATGTATAAATACGTAATAATAGGATATATACTTTGGACATTTTAGTGTACATGATTTTGTAAAAGATATAATTTTAAAGAAATCAGTTTATTGATATAATGATAAAAATCAGTGTACACAAATTTCGTTAACAAGTAGGAGGATTCAATGATAAGATACAAATAAAAATTTTTAAATATGTATTTAAATTTTTATTTATTTTTATTTATTGTTTTAAAGCTCATATCGCGGATTATAAAAACCTAGTTTTCTACAGAATTTAATTTCGAATTTAATTTTAATATAATTAAAATAGTACAAATAAAACATTAAAGTCTTACATTTAAATCGTTGAGTACTTTTAAGCGATGAGCTTATAATAGGGTAGAGGATTTGTATCTTGGAATTTTATTTCATTATTTACTTAAAAATAAATTGTCAATGGCCATATTATCATATATTTATTTATTTCTCACTTATTAATTGAATTAATAACTTTTTTTTTTTTTAACACATTTTAATTTCTAAAAATTTTGTTCGTTTTTGCATTTTATAAAGAATTTTCACAAGTGACATCAAAGCAACTTTTTATTCCTAAGATCTATAAAAAAATATTAAAACTGAAGTTTTGATGATAATTAATAAACTACATTATTTATAATCTTTAATAAATATTTCAATGAAATTTTTAATTGTGAAATAAATCTACGTTGTATTAATTTTTATAGTTAGCACTTTATCTTTTAGTTTAACCAGTGACATCATTTCTGAAATAGTTGCACATCCATTTTGTTCAAAAAATTTCATAGCAACATTTAAGCCATTTATAGCCTCATTGGCCGATAAAATTTTATTTTCCTCGCACAGATTTTCTGCATCTGCAAATATTAAAATTACGAATTACGAATAAAGGAGAAATAAACGTGATAAAATGAAATTTTCAAAATTAGTCAATGCAATTCGTCAATTACATCTATTAAAAATATTTCTAAATAACACTTTTAAGCGATTAATAAGTTTGTATAATTAATTATTTTTACAATGAGAAAAGAAGTTAGTATTGGCAATCTTTTACACAATTATATTCGTTATCTTTGCACTTATAAATATTAATTATTCTTTACTTCAGGGGTTCTAATTGTCTTATTAGTGTAGCATAATAAATAACTAAACAATTTATTAATCGCATAGATTTTGAAAAAATATTTTGCATATCATACAATTTAGACTGTTTATATACAAAAGTAAGTAAATAAATAAAAAAAAAAAAATATATAGTTAGATAAATAATTTTTTTGTAACGAGGCACGAGAACTTCCTATATATTTATAAAGTGAGAATTTATAAAATTAAATGAAATTTTAAGTAACAGTAACATTCCATTACGTGAATATGGAAAAAAAAAATAAATAAATTGAGTAAAATATTAAATAAAGCTTTTGTACTAAAAGTACACCAATACAATTAAAAGAGAATATATTATTTGTTTACCATCGATTAAATCTTCATTTGAATCTTTAACGATTTCTATTATATGGTTATCAATCGATAACCTAGCTGATTCATTGTTTTCCGCAATCCACTTAGCCACTTCATCTTCACTTATGTTCCTGTATTCGCGTATACCCCTTAAGGTCTCAAAAATGGTAAAAACATTGACTTCTTGAAAATCGTTAGACTGCTTATTATCTTCTTCGGTGTTGGTTAAAAACTTTTCCCAACACTTTACAATAGTTAATAGTCTAACTTCGTCCCACGAATTACTAATCCAATAAATAAAATCACGTAGATTTATTCTTTGCAAATGATCGGACATACTTTCACCATCATTCTGAGCACTAATAATCGATCTCAACAGCTTATATTCGTAATTTAATTTAATGCTTTCTAAGATCTCATTATCGAACGGTCCTACAATTAAGCTCAAATTGTGCAATATAAGATGTATTTGTAATTCACTAGTTGGTCGATTTTGAAATGCATCGGATGGTACATTTTCGGCAATTAAAATTGTTTTTAACGGGAGATTACGATCTTTCAAAAAATTGGCAACTCGTGGTGCGAATTCGTTATCAAACCACTCATTCATGATATGAGTGTCCACCCAAAGAGTCGTTTGATGAGAATAAAAAATAGGAAGGCTATTTTGTAAGTTTACGAGTGATGTTGATTTTATCGATTTGCCGAGCACAACGAGCGGCAATTTGAAACTTCCATCCGCATTAGTGCACGACATAATTGTTATTCGGTCGCCGGGGAATCTTCTATTTGGCAATGATTTATAATTCAATGCCGTTTTATCGCACTTGAATATCTGACATCGTAATAAAGACTCATCCTCAACTGCTTTTCTCAATGTCATCATCAATTGGTTGACCGCGCTATCTTCAATCGGTTTCTTCTCCTCCTTGAACGTAAAATCGGGCAAACCATACTTCTTCTTCCAATTGCTAAACCAATCATTACTTGCGGCGAAATTTTCCTTTCCACTTAGCAGATTATTTAGTTCTAAAGCTTTTTCTAAGAAAATCATAATAATTTTATTCAACAAATGAACTTTCACTTCTTTTACAGGCAGTATGGGTATGCAGGTGTACAGGTAGTAAGTAATGAGTCGTGTTATTGGAAAAATTTATTATCTTAATAAAGCAACGTCAATATTAAATAGAAATAGATGGGGATATTTATCTATTCGTTTGCAAACATTAGGATAAACAAAAAGTTCAGTTCACCGACTGGAGGTAATTAAGAAGTGTATATAATTTCTAAATAGTCCTATAATAAGTACACGTATACTAGTCTTTAAAATACTATTTGTTATTTTTTAACTTTCATGTAAATGCAAATTAAACATACGAAAGATTAAATACATTAATTACACTAAATCTATTTGCAAATTCATAAATACATTGATGATATAAACTCTTTTGTCTCTCTGACATTCGAGGATCTCGAAAATCCTCAAACAAGATCAAAGACCAAACGTGTCATAAAATCGTTTTAAAAAATAATTTTAGTTAATTTAAAAACCAGTTGAGGAGTTAAGGAGTACAAACGTTTTTATGCGCAGCGGCATATATTAGTTATAAAGAAAGCACTGAGCACAGTTTGCAAAAGTTGCCTACCTCTGAGCATGAGACCGGATAATTGCACGTTCTGTTGCTTACAGCGGTTATACCAGGCGATGAGCGCCTCGCCTACGTAAGGATTATCTTCGTTCCTGAGCTTCTTACGGCTCGAATTTTCATCATGCAGGGCATCGCGTATCTTTTGCTCGTCGTGCACCCAACGTCGTAATGTGCTCTCACCGATCCCGTACTCTTTTCGTACCTCGGCCTTTGACCGTCCGAACCTCACGTCGTCCAGCACTCGCACTTTCTCTTGCAAGGAAAAATTCTTTACGCGTCTCTTGGCTGCGGGCAGAAAGTGAGATACGAGCTGCGCTGTTAGGGACGATACGGCTTGACTATTACGAAACTAACCAGGATTATCGGCGACATTATCCAGTTGCGGGAATGTAAATTCGTTCTTAAGATAGACTTTATGGGTAGCATTCATATCAATTTCTATAATGTTTACAGTACTTTGAAACACCATGGCTTGTTAGGGGTGGGGGGGGGGGTGGGGGGGGGGGCAAAAGGTATTTATAAAAATTTTGATAGTTACCAGAATTTATGTAAATTGTCTCTGGCTCATTCTTTTCGCAAATGTTGTTGGAGCAGAACAGCTCGCTATTATCTGTAATTTCATGATGCTCATATAATGATTGATTGATAATATTGGCAAATTATTAATTGCACTTTATGAAGATTTACGAACCAGAATAAGCTGACATGATGATTATTTCGTTTTTAATTGACGATCAATATTTAAGTAAATGATTTTCTGGAACAGGTACCAATTAATGTGGAAACATAATTTTACTAATCTATTCACATAATAATTCCATTACTTTTTTTTTTTCTTTTTTTTTTTTTTTTCTAACCATTCGGCACTATTTTTTGCTCTATTTATAATAGAATCGATACGTAATTATAATTACATTTATTGCTATTCTTACTCTCTCTCTCTCTCTCTCTCTCTCTCTCTCTCTCTCTCCCTAATTGTTAATATTTTTTAATTAAATAAAATTTAAGGCATTGTGTATGTGATATATGTTTGTACATATATAAGTTGTTTGATTTTCACCCGAAAATTTTTAATTCACAATTTTTTTTATAAAATTTATTTATTTTTTTTTACTGATAATACTATATTACATAAAAATATATATCCAATTAGTAACGATTAATAGTTTTGAGCATGTTGCAAAGATTATAAAATAATATGGCAATAGTACTACTCCCTCAATTTTCCGGAAATAATCATTAAAAATGCAATAGTATTAAAGCATTTTTTTTTTATAAAAATAGTTGGAAAATCCGTATTGCTAATAATAATTTTATTATTCAAAATCTATTGTGATTATACTTTAAATGAATTTACCCTGTAACTTTTATCTTACTTTTATAATATTTTTAATATTATACATTTACATTTAAAATAATATTCAACAATTGATATATTATTTCTTAACAATCATAACCACGTAGTATCAATTTTATTTTGCTTCTCTTATTGATGAGAAAATAAAGTATTTCGGTAATTAGATCTATGAACGAAATTATTGCAATGTTATATTATAAATTTACATTGATTAATAATTGATTAGCCGAGAAAATTTAATTTTTTCAATTATATGAATTTATCATATTTATAATAAATACGATTAAAACGTATCATTTCATTATATATTTTATTTATAATTAACATAAAAACAATAATTTTATTAAACAATGAATATAAATAATACAAATATAAATTGCACTTTCGACATTATATGTTCAATATATTTATTCATTATTTATATACTTAAATTTAAATATTAATCATAACTTTGATTAAAATTTTTATTTAGAAATTACTTCAAATTGTTTAAATAATTAATTATAAACATTTCATGTATTAGATATAAAAATATATAATGAGAGTATATTTTAAATAAAATAACTATACACATATGTAAAACTAGATTTAGCTCAAAATATATTTTATCATTTATATTTGTAAGAGTTTTAAATATCAATAGAATATATCTTGTAATATTAATTTTTATTTAAAATTTATCTAATAATAATGTTTTGTTTATCCACACCTCTTATGTATTATATCTACTATTACAATTATTATTTTATATTAGAATAATAAGACAGCATAGGTAACAGTCATTGATGTTTAGTATGTCATAATAATTGAAACCTTATGTTAAAAAATATTTTGCAAATATAAGAAAGTTTGTTTTTATATTCTAATTTTCAATATTGTCTATATATATATATATATATATATATATATATATATGCCTGTCTGTTTGTTAGTATGTGTGTAGAGTTATAAAAACAAAATTCCAAAATACAAATAAAGTAAAAAATATTAACCCTTTTTTATCAGAATGAAATATAAATATTTTGATTTTAATTTTTTAATTTTTAAATATAATAAACCTATGAATTATATAATGTTAAATATGGGGTTTTTAAATACAACAGTCAAAAATATATGGTTGATCAAGAATTCTTTTACACACTTTTAAAATAAATTTAAACTGATTTCTATAATTGTGTTTCAAAACATAAATATTATACATAAATACATAATGTACTACAATATATACAATTTTTATTACAATGTCATTATAATAATGTATTTACAAAATCATATAAATAATAAATTTTAAAGTAAAACTTACTTGAATAGACAGATATAAGTAGCATAATACAGATGTTTATAAAGTGTTGCAATGCATTAATTTATGATAGTTACAATAAAAACATTTTAATTTATCATTTAGAAAAAAAACTTATTCATAAATGGCTCCAGAACAAAAAAAGATATCTGAACACCTGCATTTTAGTAGTAAATAACCTATAAATTAATTTGTTATAATGCAACCATTATTAAACATAGTATAAGGTGGTCGACTAAAATAAGCGTTAATTAAATTCTCTATATATATTTAAGAATATTCATTTTCTAGTAAAATAATCAAAAATATATAAAAATGAATTGAAAAATTATAAATTAAATGGTTTCTATATAAAACGTGACACTTACTAGCCCTTTTTACAATAAATAAATTGTTAAATTCTTTAATTATTTATTGATTACATTTGAATTATAAAACACTGCTTATAATATTTTTTACATTCTTGTATTTGACTATATCACAGAATAAACAGTAATTGAATAACATAATACGGCAAAATTACAAATTCATTGTATCGTTACACATTCAAAGCACATTTATGCATATATATATATATATATATATATATGCACGCGCGCGCGTATGCTTTACACATTGAAGCGTGCGTGCATGGCCGGTGTAAAGAAGTAAACAAACGCAAAACGCAATAGTACAACGTACATCATAGTGAAATTGGTATATATGGAAAGGAAATCATCGACATATATATATCTTTATTTGAAAACTTAATGTAATATTAATATTAATGCTATATTATTATATCTTACGTAACTATTTACTTAAGAAATGAAAGTGAAAAAATGGTAATGTAAATAATGAGTTATATGATATTTTTCTACTAATTAATGAATAATATTCAATTTCATAAAAATTGATATTTATACATTTATAATTGAATTTAAAATAATTTGTATGTATAAATACATATATTCAATACTAAATTTATTTATATATTTGTAAATTTTCATACATTAAATTGAATGAAAAGAAATTTCAAATTAATTTGCAATTTAATTATAAGAAATTTTTATATTTTTTTACCTGCAAAAATGATTTTTTTAGTAATAATTTTTATGTCATTTTTATCATTAATTTTTATTATTATTTGATTCTTTTGGAATAGTATAGTTTATGGTGTAACGTATGTTTGTTCTTATATTCTGTATTTGCGAATGTAAATGATTGAAAAGAGATTATTAATAAATAATAAAATTGTAATTAAAGACTTTCTTATAATGAAATTTATATTCTTTTTATATACTAGAAATTTCATACCATTTCTAAATCTTTATATAAGAATATAATCTATATAAAAAATTATTTTTACTACCCTTACCAACTATTGTTTATTTATATTGCCATAATAATTTATTTATCGTAAAATTTATTAAATTATATTTTTATAATAAAATTCTAGTTTAAAAATTCACCTGATGTCGTATTTATATAATTATCTAGAAATTTATTAAACTGTTAAAGCACTGTCGAGGGCTTGTATAATTATTCCTTTATAAATCAATGTTTAATTCATATAGATTAAATATAATTTTTTTTTCATTGTATGTAATATTCCTTTCTTAGTAGTAAATTCTGTAGTATATTATATATAATTATAAAAAAAAAAAAATGCATTATTAAATGGCTCATATAATTCATATCATTAATTATAATCATATTTTTATTGATGCTAACATAAATAATTAAAGAGCAATAATAATTTTAAATATCGCATATATTGCTTTATCCGAGTTTCTTTTAGAATTCATATATTTCTTAATGGGCAATATTTATAAATTATTTTGTCTTTTTGACCTTAACAGTTGAACAATTGAACCACCTAGTGATAAAATAAATAAATATAACTATCTAAGCTTTAAACTTTAACTTACGTTTGACCTGTCGAAAATATTTGAGTAATATACACAGATAATTCAATTAATCTTGGCTGTGATGTTTTTCTAGTAAGTTCTCGATTAGTTCCTACGTAATTTAGAATTATATTTATTATATAAAAAATAGCGTTTGTACACAAACAAATATATAAGTTTTATTGTTCAATAAAGAATAATTAATTATCCATTACGTATATTAATCAATTACATATACATAATTTTATACATAGTGTTATACATGATATACATGACAGTTATACATGTCACAGTTATGCATGACAATATTAATGGTACGTTGAAATGGAACATCGATTAATTATTAATAGAGTTAAATATTTTTTTTAATAACAAATTTTTGTTATTACTATTTATTATATTCTTCTATAATTACTTCATAGTCATTGCTATTTACACTTTAGATATTATTTATGGCTTTCCATCAACTTAACTCTAAATAATTTTTCAATATACTTAATATTAGTTTATTATAATCTTTATTACAAGTTTAATTGTAAAGATTTGTAAAAGTTATTTATACAAATAAGATAGACATTTATTTATCTTTATTCACCGATACATAACGTTATTTTATTAATCAATAATAATATAAACAATTTTCTAATGCTTTATGAAATTTAAATATTAAATCATATATAATAAGTCATTTATATATAATAAGTAATTTATTGTATTTAATATGTTAAAAAATTTCAATGTAAATATTATATGAATACGTATTACCAGATATAAGAAAGTATCTGAAAAATTTGAATTTGTATGAAACTTTTTTTTTAAATACATTTTTATAAATATCGTATTATGATATATTTTTTATTAAGCCTAAATTGAAAAACAGTTCGTTATTTAAAGTAGAATTTAGTAAACTAGTATAAATTTATAACCTACAAAATTTAAACTTAAATTATTTAAAAATGACATCAACGACTCTCTATTGTTAATAAAAGAAATATTTAAAACAAATTATTAAATGTTCTTACAACAGTGAAACTTTATTTAAAAGAAAAGAAAGCATAATTTTTAACCATATTAAAAATTTTATTATACAAAATCAGTTACAATGTTTAAATAATATCATTTTGAATAATAAAATAGTGCATTTGGATCACATAAAAATTTGTCGAATATGGTTGATATTATCAGTAATATTTGTTAATAACATTCTTTTTCATTCAGTTATTATAATTGTATTCTATAATGATCCTCTGTGTACCTAATACAGAATTATAGCATTTTTATAATATATATCATTTATTAAATCGATAATCTCCATAGTGTCTGAGTTTTTTTAAAGCATCGTGATTTTGACTGTCTGCTCTGCTTTCATATATTTGTAGAATCTTGCGGATTTCACATAATATTAACAAGACGGCCAAACAATAAATTCAAATACTTACTATCTTAGCGTAAGTTAATAGTAACTGAGCAAGACATTTTTCCGGCATAAATCTGTTTTTCTACGGATGATCGAGTTTCGCTTACACAATACATATTTAAAAAGCAAATATCCGAAGGTACTTTATCTGTAAATTTTATTTTATTAAGTAAAATCAAGAGATGCACGTGATTAGAACGAATTTAATTTAACATCAACTACTATATTAAATATACATTTTATTTCAAATTTATTTCCTATTTCATAAAAGACTAAAATTAAAAAAGAATTTATGTCAATTTCTGTTACTTTCACCTATTAAATACGTAGCAATTTCGATCCGAAAAGCTGAATATTTTTTTACAAAATTTATCAAATACTGTCGAACAATTCACACAATTTCTTTATATAAAACTCAGCTTATTATTGAATAGAACATTTGTTATCCAATTTAGGTACATACTCAGTATTGTTTATTGCAGCCGTTATGAAATCTATATAAGAATAAACTCTTGTATATATATCAGGTTTGCCTACAGCACATGGACGAACAAAAGATGCAACACCTACAATCTCTCCGTTATTGATTAGCCCAACGCCACTATCACCCTGTAATTTTATGAAAAAATAATTATTTACATTGCTTTAGTATTTAATTTATGAAATAGCTAAATACAACTCAGTACATATTATATTTCACATTATTTAAAATTAATTACTAATATATATATATATATATATATATATATATATATATATATATATATATTTATATAATGATATATAATAATAATAATAATAATATATAATTAAATAAACATTCATGACGTTAAATACAGAATTATCATAGACATCGACAAATACTGAACTTTTGATTATAAAATTGAATTTTTTAATTATATCTTCATTACAATATATATTTTCACAAAATTTTAGATACTTGTTTAACAGAAAAAAAGCCTAATTTTTTTTTAATATCGATTTCTGAAATGTTACATTTGAATTCGTTACAAATGTAATCCAATTATAGTCTAAAAAAAAATTGATATAAATTGCATTAAAAACCAAAAAATACGATTTGTTTGGATCACAATATTAAATTAACATATTTTTCTCATTTGTGAAATATTAGAATGGTTACTTAATACTGAATGTACATCTGAATTTACAGAATCAACCTCATACATATATTAATTGACATAAAATATTTATATCTTCCGGAAACATTCACGTACTGAAATGTTATATTCTTCTTAATTCTATTCTCTATGTTTTGAAAGATTAATAAACATGTTAGAGCGACTTACGAAACACGCGCCAATTCCCTCCCCCGCAAAGGCGCACAGTTGCTCATTGTGAATTGAAAACGGGAGCATCGAAGAGCACTTGTAATTGCTCAAAATCGTAAAGGTCGCTTTTTGTAATATCTCGGGGTGCTGTTTTGCATCGTTAATCGTTGATCCCCAGCCGCTGATAAGACCAATGCTATCCGCTTGTGGATTTTTCGAGGGAAGTCTTACATAATTTTGATATTCATTGGCTTCGATGCAATTGTTGAGCTATAAAAGACAATTGATTCGCCTGAGGACTTTTTGATAGGCGGCGATGCACGTGAGCATCCTAAGGTGTCATTAATGCATGATTTGTTAGGTAATTTTGCACGTGTGTCGCGTGAGATTTCGATTTTGTAAGAAAAGCTCGATTGCCTCGCTATTGACTGGTATTCTAAGCGACAGTTATTCTCCTAATGAAAATCAAAGCACTCGGCACGAGTACTTAATAAAAGCACTTAGAGCCAATCGTCTGGACGAATTTATTCGCAGATTCGTCTATTCACGAGGATAATAATGTCCCAAGTTGTAATCCAAGCGAATCTCGTGATACGATTAACTATTATTATGAAATTATTTGTATAGCACTCTGTGTTTGCGCGTGTTTGCGCGTGTTTGCGCGTGTGTGTTGCGTCGAGTTGCGTTGCGTCGAGTTGCGTTGCGTTCGTTCATCATTGTATTCCATAAATAAAAATTCTACTCTATTATTTGTATGAACAATAATCGGACGGTTGGTTGGCAATGGATTCTTAGTGAATTATGGATGATTGTACATCCATTTCGTCAATTATACGCATTGACTTTATTCGTAAACATAAATAAGAGAAAAATTGTATACATTGTAGAGCGATTGTCTGTTTATTTGCATTGGAGTCTATGATTACGACTTTGTAAATTATTTATTACTTTTAAAGTAATGAAAATACTACGCAAAACCAAGTATTTTACTTATGTCCTTATGTTACATGAATTTTGAAATTCGTCATAGCAATGTTAAGAATAATATTGTCTTCGTGTTTTACTACGAAACTTTGTAAGATCTGCGTCATAAGATTCTGTTTCATTTAATTTAGTTATGTATGATAAAACTTAAAAAACCTATGGGAAGACTGATAAAATGTTCATATTTAGTACTCGAAAGATAATACGAGATGAGTTTTAAGTTAGAATTTATTGTATTTATATAATTATATATGGTTTAGCTAAATTTATATTTATCTCCTGTAAATACATTTAATTTGTTTTTAAAAATAATTGATGCCTAAATATATTCTTGTCAATTTTTATTTTTAAACTATACATATTTTATTGTTGCATTGAATAAAATAACGTTTAATGAAATATTTAAACTATAAAATTTCAAGCAACCTTTTTTAATCTTTTGAGGTTATAACATGAAATTAATATTTTAATTTTTTTTCTAAATTTGATGTTCATTAATTAGGAATATTAATGTTTACTACAATACCGTAACAATAGCAATGTCGTGATGTAATACTGAATATTCTTTCAGTTCTCCAGTAAACATCGGATGAATTTTATAAGATTCTATAGTGAAACTACTACGATTCGTAATTTTGTATTCCTCAGTTCCTGTATAAATCCGAATATTTTTGTAGTTATATTTTGAAAGACAATGAGCTGCCGTAAGGACATGTAATTTAGTAATTATTGATCCCCCGCAAAAATGATTTCCATTCTTGATTAGTTTAAATGATACGCTATGAGGAAACTGTCTTATATCAGCAACTTGTCCGCCGATGATTCTTGCATTCCTTCCAAAAGTAACTATAAATAATTTGTAAAATTTTATTTACAAAATTGAATTCTATTTTCTATCTTCTTCTATTATATTTGGTACTTAGCGTGTACATTTCATTAAATTAGCTTATTTGGTATTCCAAAGGTTGTTTTTTAAAATTAAAATTTAGCAATATTTTTGTCTGGAGTTTCTGCCCTCGTATAATAGTATTTTTTTTTTATTTTTTTTTTTTTTGTATTATTAATAGGAAATATGGTATAATTATTTAGACACCATAATAATTCATTATTTTATTCTTAACTTTGTAGTTTTACATAGTAGTTAATTTATTTAAGAATTCATGAATAATAGTTAATATATTTTGCCAGTTAATTGAATTTGATTAAACTTACCAGTGTATAATGATAGAAACAAACCAACTATTAATGTAAAACTCATTCTGTCGTTTTTTTATGATAAATGAATTTTAATATCAAATTGAATCATTTATATAGATTTGTTCAATTGGTAATATAAACTCAGATAACATATATTAATGTATTATGTTTTTTTTTCATATTAATTCACTCTCCTATTAATACATTACATTAAATCTTTCAAATTCTGATTTGATGTTATACATGATAAGTAACAACAGATAAATAAGTTAATTTTGTTAGTATTTTTAATTAAATCAAAAGTAAGATTTTAAATACATATATCAATTTTTCCACGTTAATACAAATGAAAATATTATCGGTAGATAACTTATTTAATTCATGATTTTGTATTTGATATCTTGTGTGAAGATAAAAAAGAGCTTTAATAATTTATTCATTATATTATATGAAAATGTTGTTAGCATTATTAATAATACTAAGGTTATCGATTTATATTATAATAAATTAACAATTTTCATTTAAGTTTTATTGTACTAATATACACGGTTAGAAGACATTGATTAAAATTAAAATAATAATAAGAAATATATTTAAATTTGTTGTGAAATAAAATATCCTTTTAATTATAAAAATATTTAAACATTGATTGTGATCGATTATAATATAATATTTTTTATAATTATGCATATTATATATATATATATATATATATATATATTATTTATTTAAAAATATGATAAATTTCTCATTCTTAGTTCTTATATTTTTATCAATTTTTTTCATTATTAACTCAGATCACAGATCACTATTAACTCGCATAATTATCAACTGTAAAGTATATTATCGTTGAATATTTATTAATATATTAAACTAATAAGAAATCGAAGATAAACACAAATGAAAGTGACCTGAAGAGAAGCTTGAATTTTTATAAGAGATCTTACTTTATTAAACTATTAACAATTGTTTATCTTTCTGATTCATTTTTATTCTGAAATTACAATGCAGACACCTGCACTAATATTACGTATGTAGCGCTGTAACAAATCAGTATATATTTACAGCAAAATTTAAAAAAATTGAATAATATTTCTAAATTAAATATAGTTTTTTCTATTATTGTGCTAACACATGATAACAAAATTTTATTTATATAAATATTTACACATACATACACTGTATGTACTGTAATTATACCTAGATATTAACGGTGTATAAATATATTCTATTATCTTGTACTTAGTATCAGTTATATTTATATCTTCTGGAACCAAGCGTTTATTAAAGTTCCGAATAAGCAGATAATATTTTTGATATTAATAAATTAAAAAAAAAAAAAAATTGAATGTCTATGTTTATTCATTGTATTATAAAGTTTTATGCATATTGATATTTTGAAAATGTTAAATATTGAAGAAATATTATATCTAAAATTGTATTTATTTTAATGCTTCTTCTATTTATATGATTTATAGTCAAATAAAGTAAATAGATGTGCCATTATCTTATCTAAAATTGTCAAGCCAATTAATAATATTATATTAACATTTATTAGAATAATTACACTATATTCACAAAAAGAGACTATTTATTTTTCAATTTATTTTTTACTTATAATTAAATCAATTCTTATAATGCTTATAAAATGTATATAGGAGAGATTACAGAATTCAATAATAATTCTGTTGATAAAATAAAAAATTATTTTATTAAGTTATTTAAATATAAATTAAATATATAAAAAGTATTTATTAGTACATCATAAAATAGAAAATATTTTATGCCTATATATTAAGATGTGTGTGTGTGTGTGTGTGTGTGTGTGTGTGTGTGTATGCATGTATCCTAAAATAATTATACAAAAAATAAAAAAAAAAAAATTTTTTGGTTATAAATAAAATAATTTGTCAATTATGAATATAATTATTTATAAATATATTTGTATGTCTATCTGCAATTTATATAACATATTAATTTATACATAGAATAGATTGTATTACTTGAATATTCTATCAATTATTTCTTTTTTCATTTTAATGACTGACTTTCGCTTACTTTTCTTCACTACATAATGATTAAAATAGAATCTTCGATTGACTGTTATAAATCTTTTTTCAGAATGGGCAATTATATTTATTTTATGTTATAATAAAATTATCTTTAATGTAACAACCATATTATAAATTATATACTATAAACAGAAAATATTATCAATTATGTATTACAAGTTGAGACTTGTGCAACTTTAAAAAAGCGTAAAGTAGAATTTGTCGGTAATCTTAGTTTCGTATGTTCTCATTGTTAACGAACAGGAGCAACATATTTTCAGAGGTGTGGTTCGGATTTTGCGTCATTAGAACTACAAATTGGGAGGGTATAACATAAAAATATCCAGTGTTAAACAATAATTGCGGATCCTGTTCTGTGAAGAGATAGATAGATAGATAGATAGATAGATAGATGGAGAGAGAGAGAGAGAGAGAGAGAGAGAGAGAGAGAGAGAGAGAGTGTGTGTGTTAGAATGAGTGAAAAACACTGTGTGGTTAGTAGTAATTCTTAGATGGCTTCATTGATGGGACTTACATATTTTCTTCTTCCGTTTCAATCTCATCGAACATTTTACGGTTTCTCTCCTCCTAATTTTACTGATGCATCTCACTTATATATTCTTATGTGGAGTAAGGACCCATGAATGGGATTTTAGTCTTTACTCTCGCCCTCTTTTATCTCCTTCTCTCCTTTCTGTTTAGATTATTAAAAATGTAACATCTGTTTGAAATTAATTTTATTCGGCGCATATTAATTTATTATATACATATTTATACTGTTATCTTTTGATATTATTAGTTTAAATTTATCGATCAGAGATATTTAATATTAGTTTAATTTCTTATTGTATAATTTATGACTAACGATGTGACCATTGTATATGTACTTATGGTGTATATACATTTAAAGGCTTGATCTTATACGCATTGATATACCTTCTTTTATTATATTAAAATACTCAATAAAGTACTTTTTTTTATGCTCCTGTTTGAATGCAAATAATTTACACATACGTTTTTAAAATGCAATTTTCGTATTTTAGAAAGTATTTAATCATGTTCTATAAGACTTTTATCTAATATTGCATAAAATGCATCAATACCTAGCAATATAAATTAGATTTCAATAAAATTATTAAATTCTGAATATCGCGAGTCCTAACATATAAACAGAAAATAAATAAATATCATTAACATATATTACGTAAAAACGAGAGTAGAGTATGCATATCATTGAGGTACAGACGCTTGACACGAATAAAGCCTGGCGTTGGTAATAGTTTTTCAAGATGATTGCTAATACATGACGTAAAGTGATTTAAACTGTCACCGCTAGAGAGTGGAAAGAGATCGTTCAGTTCAGTTACATCAAAAGAACTTGACAAATTTTTGGATCTGCGCAGACTTGACGCCCACTAGTAGTAGTAGTAGTAGTAGTAGTAGTAGTAGACTTGCATGCTTTTAATTGATTTTCAATTTGAGATGACAATAATTCATAGTGTACGCATTGAGGTTGTGTATATTTCGTCTTAAATTATCGATTGATAGTAATAAGAACGTCGGACTGATTGAACACGTGTAAAGTAGATGAAAATATTCAGGCGGACACGAAAGAATAACAATGCATGCCAACAAATATCCTTTGAATTATGTAATTTCCATAATGATTAAATACGACGTAAAGGCCAAATGTAAAATCTTAATTTGCAACGGCTAAGCTTATATAAAGCGCTTGTTAGTTTTATAGTAAAATCTTGCAGTCTGAAATATCAATGACACGCAAACGATTATATATAAAATTCTATGTCTCTTACTTTAAATATCTACTAGAGTTCATGGAAAACAAAAAAAAAAGAAAAACAAAAAAACAAAAAAACAAAAAAAAATCACTATTTCAGTTTACTACAAAAGCACAGCATTTTATGTATTAGAACATTTAAAAGATAAATTTTTATCATCAATTATCGATGTAATAAAATCTAAGTAAGAATAGACTCGAGTATAAATATCAGGTACTCCCGTGGCACATGGAATAACAAACGATGCAACACCAACGATTTCTTCTTTATAGATTAATCCTGATCCGCTATCACCCTACAAAGTATTTTAAAATTAATAACTTAGAATATCATATTCTTCATCGAATAAAATAGTTAAATGTATTAATTGATGCAATGTGAGCATTTCATTTTTTAATAATATATTCATTTAATTATAATTATTATAAACTACATATAAGAGAGTAAATTTAAAATTTGCTAAAATATTGAATCAAGAGTTAAGCAAGATTACTCAAGCAATATTGATGGTAAATTGACTCATAAATATTATTGAATAAATTTTATTTTTAAATATGAATACATCATTTTGTCAATTCGACTTATTGAACAGTCAATTTTTAATAATTAAAATAAAATGTATACTCCCCGACAGGATCAAAATATTTTTATTTTTTGAAATATATATCTATTATATATTTTTATCACTGAGGTAATTAAACAAAAAGTATCGAAATGAATTTCATTGAGAAAAGAAAAATGCGACTTGCGCTTAAATCGATTGAAGCCAATACCAATCATAATTTTATACATAATTATAACCAATTTAAATAGCACTTTTCATACTTATCAAATACGTAGAAAATTTTTATGCACTTTTATAATGTTTAAAATATTTTTTTTTTTTGTATGCATTTTGGTACCGAGGATAAAGTAAGAAACAATAATACAATAATAATAATAGATTATAATTATTTATTATATGTTCCTGTATTATTATTATTAAAAAAAAAAAAAAAAAAAAAAAAAAAAAAAAAAAAAAAAAAAAATGGAATACACTACATTCGTTTCACTTCGTCAATCACAAGTATATATTTTTATATAAGAGTATATTTTTAATAAAAATAAATAAGAGTATTTTTAATTTACCAAGCAAGCTCCTTTTCCGAAACCCGCAAACGCACACAATTGTTCATCATGAATACGAAATTCGAACATCTTCTCACACTGGTCTTTGTTTATAATTCTAAAAATGGCTTTTTGTAATGTACGAGAATATTTCCGCGAATTAACTGTAGTTGTTCCCCATCCATTCAGTAGAACTAGTTCATTAGTTACAATGTTGCTAGTTGGAAGCTTTACTTTATTATGATATTCATTGAATTCGATACATTTATCGAGCTGAAAAAAAAAAACAATAAAATAGAATATTTTATTGAAGATAGAACGGCATAAGTTTCCAATAGATAAATCTATATATTTGCATATTTTTTCTATAGAGATAATTTAGTTGTATAATTTTCTTGAGAAATTTTTTTAGCAAAAACAAAAAGGAACTCTATATTTAATAATTATACTCATCTGAATTTATATTTATTATAATCTATATGCAATATTTAATATAATGTGTTTATAAACAGTATAATATATTGTATAATATAATATAATAAAATTTCTATATGTGATCTTTTTTTATTTTTTGAGACCTATAAATTATATTTACGATATCGTTTAAAAATCAAATATTTTTTATTAGTTACATATTGACAATTATTCGAAAGGCAGCAAATAAATAAAAACTCAAAATAAGCATCAAATCTGCGATTAAAATTAAGCATCTCAATTAACATAGTATGAAGACAATATAAGTAATTTCAATTAATTTTATACAAATGAATTTTGAAAATACGAAACTATTGCTTAATTGATTAAATATTGTATCAAGTTTAATATATAAGATGCTTAATAAACAAATTACATGAAATTGAATGGAAAGACATGCGTAAGCCATAAAACTCACATAGTTTTCGTTGTTATATTGATTATTTTTTGAAATATTTATGATGTTAGAGCTTCACAAAATAATATATCAATATTGTTTCTAATCCAATATTAGGCGAATAATTATTAAGAGCGAAAATTCTAGTTTTTAATTGAAGTAATGTTAGGATTTTTTCAAAAGAAAAAATTTTGAAATGATATTTTGAGAAGAAATTCAAGAAGCTGTATATAATTTGATGATCGAGTTGATCATAAATCTTGATTAACGATCCTCATAAGAGACAATGTGACGCCTTAATAGCGCACATACGTGAGAGTGAAAAACTTCTTCTTTCCTCAATTCGTACAATAAATTGAAGTAATTATATTCAATAAAAGTCTACTAATTCTCTGACTAAATTTACTTTTAAAATTTATTTTACTTCAATAAGTAAATTAAACAGGCTAATTAGCATATTCGAAGTATATTAATATTAAACGATGTTAAAAAATACCTTCAATCGTGCCAGACTTTAACGTTTTATCTTATAATTTTATGTTTGACGAATATCGATTGGCAGTTCTAAAAGAACTTAAATTAAAAAAGAAAGTCCAAGTTAACTGCTTTCTCCCGAAACTGAAGAATTGTTTTGCGTGAAAGCTTTGCCTTAAATGACATAAACTAAATGACACCCCTAATAGTGTATATTAAAACATAATTAAGCAAATTTGTATAATACTAAATAGTTTGAATGAGTTGGATTTCAACTAGTAAATGGTCGTCTGTTTATTCGGATAACCTTATGTAATGCCAATCAGATTCAAAATAATATTTATCGATCGATATTTATCGACCTCGTACCATCGAAGTTAAAAAGTACATTTGCATTTTTCTCTTTTGTATTCTCTCCACCTAATCATTCAAATAGTAACATCGTTTCACAAGAGACAAATAGCCTGTACTTATCCATACATTGGATTGCGAAACAACACAAAGAAGAAATCCAAATAAGATAAATATTGTAGAGGTTGGTTAGCTCGATACGTGTCAATATTATTCAAAATTATTATTTAAATATCAGTATAGATAAACATTTAACAAAAAATTGTTTCACAATACCGTGGCGACCGCAATGTCATGTTGTAACATTGATTCTTTCACAAATTTTTCAGTAAACCTTGAATCACTTTTGTAACTTATAATACTGAAAATATTTTCAGGACTTTCCACATCTTTAACGATTCCTGTATAAATTTGAATATCTTTCAAGTCGTATTTAGTAAGACAATGAGCAGCTGTGAGAATATGTAGTCTGGATATTATTGAGCCACCACAAAAATGATATTTTGTTGTTGCCGCTCTAAGCGACACTGAATATGGGAAGTCCTTTGTATTGGCATCCTTGCCACCGATAATTCTTACGCTCTTTCCAAAAATAGCTGCAAGAATTTTTAATCGTTTTATTGATAAAATTTAATATATAGGGAGTATTCCTTCTTAACAAATATTTTATAAGTAATTATTTTGTTTTACCGAACTGTTTACTGTATAATCCGGATGTAAGTTTATAGAAATACGTAATACAATATTAAAAATATAGTATAAAAGGTTTTAATTTTCTCTACTCGAAATATATTTTCTCAATACTATAGATAAATGAAAACAGCATTAGCATATATGTTTATTGTACTGATATACATTGTTATGATTATGATTATGATTATGATTATGCATTTGAAATTATCGCTAGAATAGTACAAAATTTCACATTACTAATTTCTATTTTTATTACATGTTTTTAATCTTCGCATTAAATCTAGAATTTAGGGAGGCACATATTTTTTTCCATACTATAATTGCTTAAAGTATATATTATTTTTTCTATATTTCTTATTTTGTACTTTCAAATATATATATATATATATATATATATCAATGAAATGAATTTACATATAATTCACTTACGTACAATTGCATATCATTCTATGGTAACTATAATCTACATAGTTTTGTATCTATTAAAATTCTCTATATAACAAAAGATTTATATCATCAATTTTATAAACATAGTTACAACATATTTAAAATATTTGGCATTAAATATTTTCCATCTATTTATTAGTTGAAATGGTATTATAATTATTTAAATATTATAAAGTTTCATTGTAATGTTGTTGTAAAGAAAACGTTGTAAATAAAATAAATTCAAATAAAATGTAAATGAATTTAGTAATACAATTAAATTTTTCTTAATTGAAATTTATTTTTTAATTATTAAAAACACTTATTTAACTAACCAGTATATAATGATACAATGAAAATAATCACTAATTTAAAACTCATCTTGCCGTTTTCTTTTTATTACTGAATATCATTGTCCTATCAAATTCTTTATATAGCTTTATCCTATAATAGTATTTATTCAAATTGTCTGGAACAATAGCTTTATCCGATATAAATATTATGCGTTCTGAAAAGTCAATGTTACTTCATATTTACATTTAAAATCAAATATAACATTTTTCGATTTTTGCAATTTATAACGTCTATATTTTTGTATTAGCCTAAAGATTATATCAGTGGATTCTTAAAAAATTTAACTTGAATCAAGAAACTTTTCTACCGGTAAAATATGTATCTTATTTAATCTAAAAGTAATTATTACTAAAATCTACATAATTAATGATATATTAATTCATATATTTTGAATTCATATGTTTTAGAATAAATGTTTATAATTATAGATTGTAATATGAATAGGAGGCAAAAATTCAAATGCATTAAATAATTATATTTGAAAAGATCAATTTATATCATTTTGATGTTTTGTAAATACTTGTACATTTGTTATTGGAATAGAATGTAAATATTACAATTATTTATTATAATTATATAATAAACGTAAGAAAAAATTGTATTACTTTAAGCATAAAATTAAACCGATATTAAATGTTATTAATCAAAAAATTGTGAAGGTTATAATGGGAAGTTGAATCCTCCATGCCAAAGCTTAACTTAATGGAACAAATTATTTAAATAAATAAATACAAAATATATATATATATATATGTGTGTGTGTGTGTATAAGCTATTTTTTATGCGCTTCACATGACGTGCAAATTCACATTTTAGTTTGCTGATATATCAGCATAGATAAATAAATAGTATTATAGATTTGGTAATATCAAATGTTTAGCACATACTGTATAAAATTTATAAAACAATAAATGTACCCTAACATTATACGAATAAACTAATGGATAAATATTACACAAAAAATATTATAACACTTTATAATAAACAATGTCCAACATATTTAGAAGAATAACTCATTTTTATTCATTGAATAAAATGAGAATTATTATAAGATTAAGAATGATTTCTTATATATATTTTTTTATATTTATTGTATTTACGTTAACTATTATATCTTTACACAAATGTTTTCTAATACGTAAAAAATAATTTTTATATATTTTAAGTTAATGTTTTTCATTTTATTATTTCTTATTATTCTTAAATTTCATTTCACTCTCATATTTAAAAGTATTGTTCATATAATCGATTTGTATATTACACGTAGAGCTGCAATTTATCTTATTGTGATAGATGTATTAGATGATTTTATACAAAAAAGCTTCAATATTAAAGTAAATAAAATATTTCATTAGTAGCATAAAAAATATATGGCATTTAGTATTGTAATAATACTATAATAATAGGAATAAAATTAAAAATATGTATGTGCCGCGTAAAATATATTTAATATATAGTTTATGGAAGATATATGAGAAGAAGATAAAGATATATGGAGACAATGAAAATTAATTGGAAAATATTTTTTAAAAAAGATAGTAAAAGGCTATAAATGATGTATAATGCAAAATTTATTAATGAAAGTAATAAATAACAATCAGGTAGTTGATACAAACATGTTTCTCCTAAATAATGAAGACTATCTCAAGAAATGATAAATATAGTCGTATTATGAATAAATTCGAAACAAATGTAGAAAGTATATAATATTATAGTATTTGTTGAAAAAAAAAAAAAAAAAATGTAATTAGAGTAAATTATAAAATAAATACGAAATTATATAATAAGAGCAAAATATATAGAATCCATGAAAAAATTAAGAATACTGAGAATATACCAAAGAGTATTAATTTTTAAAACAAATAATAGAATGATAAAGAGTAGTATCGCTGAAGTACATAAATTATTATAGTAGATAAAATAATGAAATATAATCTCATAGAGTTTTGAAAACTGTCATTATATACGTAAATATTTGAGTAAGTTAAAAACGTGTTACGAAAATGAAAAATTGTACACAATAGTATCATATGAGCATTCGATTTCTTAAGACATGGCTAATCAATTCCTTCAAATGACTTTTGTGTATTTTTATAATATCCATATAAAAATAATTTATAAATAAAATATATACATAAATTAAATAATGAATATGCAAATGCAAATTAGTCGTATAAGTACGATTATTTTATATATAAAATTAATAATTGTCAAAATACCGTGACAGTACAGCAACAATCATTTTGAAAGATCGATTGTTTTGTGAATTTTCCCCTGAATTCTGGATGTACTTTGACATTCAGGATCCTGTAAATCCTTTTCATATGAACGTTCGACGTGTCACTTCCAATAATTACTTTGATGACTTAAAGCGATGATATTTGTTGGCGCAATGAGCTGCCGTAAGAATGTGCCAATTACTAATTATCACACTCGAGTTTCACTCAATTGATCCTATCCATACTAAATACGGAAATTCTCCAAGATCCGCATTTAAAAGTCCGACTATTCTTCTTACTTTTTCACAAAAAGCGCCTGAAAATATTATAATATTGAGTAATAGTAGTAACGTGATCCACTGTATTAAAAGAAATATAAAGAAAATAGAGGATTAAATTAACAAAAGCTTTTTATTTAACAGTTGAATATCTCATTCCTTTACATATTGTTGTCAGTGTTATTAACAAATTAATGTTTTGTTACTTCGATACATGAAAGTGATTAAGAAGGAATTAGAAATGTATATAAAAATATGTTATTATTGACATCTGAATGTAAGATAAAAAAAAATTACTTCTTAGTACGAATTAATAAGAAAATTTGAATGTCAATTTGGTTTTGTTAAAATTATATAAATATTTGCTGAAATGATTAATTACTGAACTAATTTTCACCAATATCTTCTTTTTTATTGCCATAACACTATATTATGTATTTTGAAAAATTATAGTTCAATGACAGTGCCTATAATTTTCTAAGTATCTTAATTATTATTACAACAAATATATAATTTAAATTTGCATTATGTATGAAAAATTATATAAATAAGCAAGGAAATTTAAATGTAAAATCTTATCTCGGTGCTTAAATTGACATAAAGCCATTTATTAATTTTCAATGAAAACTTTTGAGCCGGTGGGTTGGGACAAATAATAGGCCAATAATTTGTAGAAATTGAATTTTTAATATATTAGGTGGAAAAATATTTAAAATACATAATAGTGGTTTTAATATCAAATAGTTTTATTTATGCAAAATATAAAATCGTGGTTAAATAATATTTTTAATTCAGTCAGTTAGAATGTACGCGATTTGTAATGAAATTTAAATAAGGTTGGACTCGAGTATACACGTCGGGTTTCCCTTCCGCACATGGTTGAACAAAAGAAGCAACAGCTACAAGTTCTCCGTTAAAGATTAATCCTGATCCACTGTCTCCCTGAAAAAAATTTGCAAAACGCTGTTAATTAGAAATAATAATTGAATGTGTGTAAGGATATTAAAGATGTGGGTCTTAAATTTGGTAAAAGTTGATTGTTAGGAAGTAGATGCCAAACATATAGGGTATTATTATTAATACACAATTTGGTTACATATGACAATACATATTGAGCATTGAACTTCAAATTCTATATTACCAAAGTCGTATTTTCATGTATGACGATTGTATGACGTTACTTTTTCAAAAAATATCGTATCTATTTTATCAAAAGTCCATGTTAAAATTAGTCGTTAAACTATCTGTTTACAAAAGAAAAAAAGCAAAAAAAAGCAAAAAAAAAAAAAAAAAAACAACCATGTGTCCAAAATATTAATAAAAACACAAAAAAAAAAACAAAAAAAACCAAAAAAAAAAAATAACGTAATGACTAATTGTATTAAATTTTATAGGGAATGCTAATTATCAATAAAGTCGCCACGATTGATAATAATGTGACGAGAGCTCATGTATATTCCATGCATTGTAAGGAGACTATTATGGAGATAATGCGAATGTAGGAGTGATTTATGTGTGCGTGCGTGTACTTGCGCGTATATGCGCTGCGCAGTTAAGTGGGTTGTTACAAGTCGCGCCTGCTGCCGATTCGAAAAATCGACGTACGAGTATCGTTTGACCTTGACCTTCCTTTGCCAAGTAGAACGTTAGACGTCCTTGATTGATTCCTCCCACTCCCGGCAACATTCCTAGGCGAATGAATACATGTACCAACGAGCAAGCTGCTCACGAGCCTATTACGTAGCTATCGATGGTTTACTTGGAAAGATTTTATCTTATTATTAGAGTTGGTCATTGTCTTAAACTTGTAATTATAATATAATTAATGTCAATTGCAATTATGAATTAATTATCCATGATTAATGCGCTTTCATTTGATCGAGTTCTTCTGGATTCGATATCGAGCCATCGACGCTGGGGGATGAACCAGAGCTGCGACGACCGATAAACTCGCTAAAGCCGAATATTTACTTCCCTTTTCTTTGTCTTTTTTTCTTTCTTTCTTTCTTTCTTTCTTTCTTTGTCTTTTTTAATCACAAAGCGATCACTTTTATTTACTGCAAAAACTTACGTAACATGCGCCGGCTGCATCATCCGAAAATATGCACAGGTGCTGGCTGCGAACAACGAATTGGACCCTTAATGAACACTCGTAATTACTGAGAACTCTGAAAGAAGCTTTTTGTAATCGTTTAGGATGAGTCCTTGTGGCTGTGGCAACTGCTCCCCAAGCAGTTAGAGTGACTAAACCATTTACGGGTGGATTGCCGTACGCAAGCTTTATTTTATTTTGATATCGGGTGAATTCGATTGGCACTGCAAGCTGTACAAGAATTTTAATTTACTTTAAGGAATTTTACAGAGCATTAATATACGATATTCTAATGTCATTTATAATTATTAAATGCTAAATGATGCATGATGCCGTGACTATTGGGCGTATACATTTTCTTCTTGCAAGAAAAATAAAGTTACACCATCATTAAAACGATAACAAAAAAAAAAAAAAGAAAAAAAAAAAAAAAAAAGACCCCCCCCCCCCCAACTCTTGGCATTTAAACACGACAAGCTCATTTGACATTTTAATATAATAAAGTGAATTACAATTACATTATTGTTAGTGTTTCAAAGTTCATATTTTATATAATTATTATCTTTAAATATAAAAAATTATAGTAATTTATTATTATTGAGTTTGAACGAAAAATATCACTTATGAATACTTATGAACTTATGGTAATCCACTAAGTTATTCATAATTTCAAAGTTTACGCTTACGAATTCATAAAATCCTCTAATTCTAATAACGTAATTTTATTTTACGTTTAATGAAATATAAATGGAAATGCTCGTGCACTTGTTGCCTAAAAGCATATATTTGTTTAATTTAAGTTTTTTAGTCAAACTACCATTCCCAGTCGAACTTGAAAAATCAAATAAGAAATTGTACGCTATTATTATTTTAATTTTAATTTAATTTACCGTATTTTAATGTATCATATATAAGAAAGATATATTTCGATTTACAAATACAAATTGTATATTCTATAGGAGAATATAATTCAAGTATAATTGTAATAAGACAATTATAATTATAATGGCAATCGTATAATTAATAACTACTCTTTTGAATTTGATTTATGATGCAGCCATAAATAAATCAAAGAGCGAAATTGATGATTGAAAAAAAAAAAAAAAAAAAAAAAATTGGTAATCTTAATATATATAAATAATAATAATCGCATTGGTTGTTGTAATACCGTAACAATGGCAATGTCATAAAGTAACATCGATTCTCTGGTTTCTTCTTCAGTGAATTGCGGATGAACTAAGCAATTCTCGATCGCGTAATGACTTTGGACTCTAACGTCGAAATTACTTTTTCCAACATAAACTATAAATGCAGTGGGATCGTAATCGAAAAAACAATGAGCAGCTGTAAGGATATGCTTATTACTAATTATTGAACCACCGCAGTGGTAATTTTTTGTATCAGCTTCTCTAATTGACGCCGAGTGTGGGAAATCCTTCACTTGAGCATCTTTGCCGCCGACGATTTTGTGATGCTTCCCAAAAGTACCTAACAACATAAAAATTTTTTTTTATGATTATATTTATAAAATTTAATTTATAATTATTGATTTTTTTTTTCTTAATTATTGAAAACCGTTGCCTAAACTGCCATGTATCGACTATTTACATATTTTACTGTATTAGAACGGTAGGCTTATTTTCCTATTTTTAATTTTATTTATATAACTTGTAACTAGGAAGAGAGAGAATTCCTAATATAACACAAATAAATAAATAATTGTATAAAATAATTTTAGTAAAAAGTCTATAAAAGTTCATTCATTAAGAATAAAATTTTAACAATTAAATTAAATGAATTTGTTAGAGAAATATATTCATAAATAATATGTATTGGAGATTAACAAAAAGAAATATTATTATTATTTCATAGTAACGCATTTGCAGATTTAATGTAATTTTTTATCAATAAATTAGATTCCTACCTTAACGATAGCTTTTTTTTACAGCATATTTACAATATTTTAGAGTTTCAGTTTCATTGTATTTTACAAAGATCCTTATTGTATAATATTTTTAACATATTTCAGCCGTTTCACCAAATACCATTATTTAAAAAAGTTTTAGAATCATTTTATTTATATGTTAATTAGAGAAATTGTTTTCTCGTAACCTTATGATTGGGCATCTTGTAGTACTATAATAATAGGCAGTTAATTTCAGATTTCATTTAACGAATTAATTAATACATGATTCTTAATAATTAATGAGCTCGTAAAACGGGAGTAAAGACATATAATGGGCACGGATAAGCATCCTCTCAAGTGGCATTGATAACAACGATCGATCACTCAAAACTTCCTAAAGGGAATAGGCAAACTCACTCAATACTTTATGTTATTGAATTCTTTATCCCAACACGTGAATTTACGTAATCATGCTGAATATCAATCTCTTAATAATTATCATAATTAATCTTATGAGAACTTAAGGTTGAAAAGTTTTTACACGTGCAACTTTATCTAGCCAATTTGAAGGATAAGTGTCGAACGAATGGGAGCAACATCCGCATAGGTATCAGGATATTTCAAACTCGATATCATCGAATTCATCATCATCCTTCATATACCATAAATTCGTCCATTAATATTTTATTGATAAACATTAATTTTTACAATCTATAATTTATTACAACATAATTTTTTATATTAATTAATTGTTGTACAATGTTGTAAATTTTAACCATAAAATATCAATATTTAAATATTTATATTTACCTACTAAGATTTATAAAAGACAAAATTCTATCACAGATATTACTTAAATATGCACAAACTAACTAATATTAAAATTAAGTATATTGTTTTAAATATTCATTTTTTAGTGTTTTTTTAGTGTTTTTTTTTTTTTTTTTTTTTTTAGTATCTAATATATTTTAGTATACATTTTAGTATATTCAATTAGCCTGTTAAGTTTACTGGAATGCTTCAGCATCAAACGCAAAAATAAAAATATACATTGCTTGACTAAAAGAAAAGAATTGCGATGGAAAATACAAATGAATTTAGTCATTTATTGTAAAAAAAATTAAAATTAAAGGTATTATAGATGATAAAGATTGAATCAACTAACCAGTACATACTGATATAAACAAAAAAATCACTAACTTAAAACTCATCTTGCAATTAAATTTTAAATACTAAATATCAATGTTTTATTAAATTCTTTATATAGGCTTATTAATATTCAATTTATCGTATATACGCAGATTAAATGAAATTAAAAACCTCGTTCCAATTGTGTAGTAGATATTCGAAAATATTAGAGTCAATATTTACATTAGAAAAAAAGATCTTACAAAGTTTCGTAGTAAAACACGAAGACAATATTATTCTTAACATTGCTATGAAGAATTTCAAAATTCATGTAACATAAGGACATAAGTAAAATACTTGGTTTTGCGTAGTATTTTCATTACTTTAAAAGTAATAAATAATTTACAAAGTCGTAATCATAGACTCCAATGCAAATAAACAGACAATCGCTCTACAATGTATACAATTTTTCTCTTATTTATGTTTACGAATAAAGTCAATGCGTATAATTGACGAAATGGATGTACAATCATCCATAATTCACTAAGAATCCATTGCCAACCAACCGTCCGATTATTGTTCATACAAATAATAGAGTAGAATTTTTATTTATGGAATACAATGATGAACGAACGCAACGCAACTCGACGCAACGCAACTCGACGCAACACACACGCGCAAACACGCGCAAACACGCGCAAACACAGAGTGCTATACAAATAATTTCATAATAATAGTTAATCGTATCACGAGATTCGCTTGGATTACAACTTGGGACATTATTATCCTCGTGAATAGACGAATCTGCGAATAAATTCGTCCAGACGATTGGCTCTAAGTGCTTTTATTAAGTACTCGTGCCGAGTGCTTTGATTTTCATTAGGAGAATAACTGTCGCTTAGAATACCAGTCAATAGCGAGGCAATCGAGCTTTTCTTACAAAATCGAAATCTCACGCGACACACGTGCAAAATTACCTAACAAATCATGCATTAATGACACCTTAGGATGCTCACGTGCATCGCCGCCTATCAAAAAGTCCTCAGGCGAATCAATTGTCTTTTATAGCTCAACAATTGCATCGAAGCCAATGAATATCAAAATTATGTAAGACTTCCCTCGAAAAATCCACAAGCGGATAGCATTGGTCTTATCAGCGGCTGGGGATCAACGATTAACGATGCAAAACAGCACCCCGAGATATTACAAAAAGCGACCTTTACGATTTTGAGCAATTACAAGTGCTCTTCGATGCTCCCGTTTTCAATTCACAATGAGCAACTGTGCGCCTTTGCGGGGGAGGGAATTGGCGCGTGCATCGTAAGATAATTGGAGTTAATTTTTGTATAAAATGCAAGTATTTTTCATGAGATTAATTTTATACTTTTTCGTTATATAGTTATAAACTATATAAATTGTAATACAGGTTTTTAACTAATTTGAAGACATAAATACTGAAATAGTGTTATTGAAATAAATGAGTAATTCCTGGTAATTTCATATATATCCGAATTATTTCTTGATTTACGGACATTTAAGTATAAGATTTTTATTTAATCTGAAAACAGAAAAGTACGTTATGTATGTATATTATTAGTTTAAAATAAAGCATTGGTTTCTTAATTTAATTAAATACATAAATATGTTTGCATTGTCTTTTCTTTATCTCTCTCTCTCTCTCTCTCTCTCTCTCTCTCTCTCTCTCTCTCTGCTTGAAATAAATTATCACGTAAACTTATAGAAAAATTTAATTTTACGCGAATAGAGTATTTGAATAACGATTATCTCGTATAAGTACAGGATTCAATAGAATTTATAATTATTGAGCCGTTTTGATGCTTATGATAACATGGAAAAAGAATTCAGATGATATAAGTGTTGTATAAGTAAATAATTATCCATACTTTCAATGGGATGTTAAAATGTTGTAATAGTTAAGCTAAAAGGTATTCTGAGAAATGACATCGACAAAAGAATCGCTGGTTTTTTCAAAGATATTCTTAAAATGTTCAAGAATATCCTACTATTTGATTTTCATATGGCTTATATCGCACATATTTTCGAAATAATATTAATAGGTAGTGTCGGGAAAATTTCTATTACGAAAAAAAAAGTAATTATTAATTTTATTAATTATATTGTAAGCTTGTAGTTTTTTTTTTTTTTTTTTTTTTTTTTTAATGATATTTAACTACTATTGTTAAATATAATTTTAAATTAAAAATATTGTTTGTATACTTTATTGTATCATTGATGTACAATTACGTTTGCTTAATATTTACAAATATTTATGTATATAATGTATTGTTTATAATAAATGTCCATTCAATATTTTTATATTATTCTTTTAAATATATAAATTATATTTTTCCTAATAAAATGCATGGTAATTTTCTTAGGATATAAAATATGAATTTTATTGATAGTAAAGTATTGGAAATTTCGTGTGAAAAATAAAATACGGAATTTTTTGTTTTAATTTGACATTGAAGTTCCTTTTTGTTTGAGTTAAGTAATAAGAATTAGGTCAAGAATTTTTCAATGTACGCACAAAAGATTATTAATTTCATAACTTGATATCGTGTGAAATAAATTATTTAAAAACATTCCCAAGAATTTTGAAATGTATTTCTTAAGTTTAGATAAAATAATACCCAGCACTTATATAATTATTTACGTCTAATTCTCTTATTATCTTATTATCCTAAACTCTCGAATTATATTATTAATTCAATATTAAATATAATCAATTTAATGTAATCCAAATTATTTGTTTAAATTCTACAAGCATTAAGTATTTAAGTTGTTGGAGCAAAAACAACATACAGCTCGAGAGCTATATAAGTTCAAGTAGCAGCTCCTGCAACATTTAGTCGCTAATTTATAGCTCTTCGATATATAGTTACAAAATTTTAATAATTTAAATAATTTGCAATATGCTAATAAGTAAGTAAAATTTATCTAGAAAGCAATATTTATTTATAAAAACTTATGTAAAAAATGTATTTTAATTTACTTTTACTTAAGTTTTTACGAAATGGAGCATTCTGGTAATCCTGTGTGTGATATTACAGATTCAATAAAATCTAAGTAAGAATAGACTCTGGTGTATACATCGGGTATTCCTGTGGTGCAAGGACGATTGAGAGAGCCAATACCAATTATTTCTTCGTTGTAAATCAATGATTCACCACTATCACCCTATAAAATACGATGATCCCATTAATTAAAAGCATATGTTACTGACAGTATAAATAGTAATATCAATAATAAGAAATAAATTTCTCAACATTAATATTATAATTATATATATATATATATATGTATATGTATATGTATGTAGAAAAAAAATATAAGATTAATTAAATGAACATTTGTGTTTATCATTGATTTTGATTGAAAACGTGGTGTGTCACTTTATGATATAAAAAATATATTTAATATATTAAACAAATTATTAGCTTAGTAATTTTATTGTTATCGGATAAATTATAATTATTTATGGTTTTCATACTAAAGTATGTTAACAGAGTTCTAAAAATTATTTACAAATCATTGTTAATATCTATTCATCAAATAATTATTCTCTGGCCTATGATTTATAACGTTTTTAAACATTTTTATGCAAATCCATTTACTCTATATTGTTGACTATATATATATATATATATATTAGTTTCATTGAAATCAAAGTATTGTTTTATTCATCATTATTTATTAGTAAGTATCATATATATTTATAAGTTTTTAAACATTTTGAGGAGAATCTGGAAACTTACATTGCAAGCGCCAATTCCCTGCCTCTCAAATGTACATATTTGCTCATCATGAATGATAAAATGGAGAAATTTATTACATTCAGATTTGGTTGAGAATTTCAATTGCAGTTCTCTGTAATGTTTTGGGATATGAGGGATATATTTATAGCAGAAATTCTTCCCCGTCCAATAATTATACCATTAGCACCAGACACATCATTTTTAGTTGGGAGTTTTCCCGTACGTTGAAATTCATTATATCGAATACATCGATCAAGCTATAGAAAAAAGTATTATTATAAGAGACTTTAATTTTCCATAATTTCATCGTAAATAATTATAAATATTTTTAATTAATTATGTTTTTTCTGACATTTTATATTATTGATTTCATTTCAGATAAGTTAATTTATAACTATTGTTATGACAAGAAGAACAAGATCATAAGATGGACAACATTTATAAAAAATAAAAAAAAAAAAAAAAAAAAAAAAAAAAAAAAAAAAAGAAAGAAAGAAAGAAAGAAAGAAATAAAGAAAAATAATTATTAAATGTAGATAATGCTTAATTTTGGATAAAAACATGAATCAATTAGCATAAATAAATTAAGTTTGAAAAGATTTCGTCTAATAATAATTTCATTATTTATGCATTACATATAATTGGAAATTATCCCTTTATATTGTTATATTAATTATACTAATTGTAACAAATGACTTTTGTAAATAAAGAAGAAACGTAACTTTTATGTAGCACTTAAAACAACGGAATTTAAGCGATTAATTATGATAAAAAATATTTAAATTTGCTACACATTAATTTATGTATTTTCCAAAAGATTTATACTTAAACAAAGCAGTATTGTTTTCAAATGTGTCACGTATCATTTTGGTAATAATCTAAAAATATGTGGTCAACTTGTTCGCTCCAAATATCTAAAATCTTTAAACTTATGTATTTTTAATGTGTGCATAAAATTAATAATTGTCAAAATACCGTGACAGTACAGCAACAATCATTTTGAAAGATCGATTGTTTTGTGAATTTTCCCCTGAATTCTGGATGTACTTTGACATTCAGGATCCTGTAAATCCTTTTCATATGAACGTTCGACGTGTCACTTCCAATAATTACTTTGATGACTTAAAGCGATGATATTTGTTGGCGCAATGAGCTGCCGTAAGAATGTGCCAATTACTAATTATCACACTCGAGTTTCACTCAATTGATCCTATCCATACTAAATACGGAAATTCTCCAAGATCCGCATTTAAAAGTCCGACTATTCTTCTTACTTTTTCACAAAAAGCGCCTGAAAATATTACAATTATTATTGACATATCTATATTAAACATAAGTTTGGCACTAAAGTGATCCGCTGCGTTAAAAGGAATGTACGGGAAAGGATACTTTAGGTAATAAGCGACATACATTTGTATATATTTATTAATTTAGTTGATCATTTTTTCAAAGCAATTTTCTCTTATTTTTTTCTTTACATATTATTTATATTTAATTTTTTTTTTCTTTTTAATAATAGATAAAAGATCTTAAGGAAAACCTCCTTAAGAGGCTTAAGTTAAAATTAACTAGATAAGTATCGTTTAATTATAAAAGTACATTTTATTATACGTCAAATAGTTTTCATCTCCAACTGTTATTATTATTAATTAATATTTTAAATTTTTATTAATGGAGTTTAATTATGGATTAATAATATTATCGTTAAATTTCATGCAAAATCAAGACGTAGTTCTTAAGAGTTTATATAATATTCTTTTTATTAAAGATAGTTTATTTAAGCCTCGGAAAAATAAATAAACTAAATTAAGATATTAAATTTATTTATTTATTTATTTATAATAAATATTTTAATATTTTAATATTATTTTAATATAAAAATAAGCATTTCGCTCACCAAAGCTATATATTATGTATCCATAAATTAGTAACTGAAAATACATTATTTTGGTATTTGATTGATTCTCGTAACAAAATGTTTTTTTGTGAAACACTTTCGTAGGTCATATTTGTGTACTCTTTTTAAAAAGGGAATATATTAATTTATATTATCATATTGATGTATTATACGATAAATTGTCTTTTGCAAATAAATGACGTGCGTTGTTCGGTAAAAAGATGAGTTAATATTTACATTAAAAATCAAATAGACGAGTGAGTTTCTGAAACTTAATCATTTCTGTAAAATAGTAAGTAATTTTTAATAAAATATATCATCGTTCAGTCTGTTTCATATAAAATTATATTTAAATCAACGCATATTTATATTTTGCAAATCTAGAAGACAATTGTATACTTTAATAATAATAAAGCATGTTTATTATGTTCGTAAGTGTTGATTATATTAAAAAAAAAAAAAAAAAAAAATAATAATAATAATAAAAAAATAGCTTGTCGATGTAAACTTGATAAAATATCGATAAAACAAATTGATTCTTTCTACTCACACTTTTTCGAATAGATGTGATACAATGTTCTATTATATTTCTTCATACTCAATTATTCAAATTCACAATAAAGCTTGAATTAACGGCTGCATTTTTAATATATTTTATATATGCCTATTATAATAATATATAATTTTTCCTTTTTTTCTACATCATTATTAAATCCAAACATATATCTTTGAAGAGAAATATACAGATAATTAGTCGTTCATTTTAATATTTTGTATATTTAAAATCAATCAACTAAAAGATCATTTACGCAATAAATATTCGTCTGATGATTAATTCTGAAATTAATTTCTACTTTAGATCTGAGATAAAATTCAATAATCCATATCCATTGTGCACCAAACTTTATAGAAAAATAAGCGTTTCGGCGTATAAGTTGAACAAAATTTTAAATAGCTTATCATTTTTACAATTTCTTTAATAACAAACAAAATATTGTATAAAAAGTTTTTATTATTATTTTAAAACTGTTTCAAGATTACATGTCATGCGACTTGGTACAATAATATAAAAATAGTAGTCTATTTTATTTGCATACACTGATTATTTTTTTATCTGCTTACTCTTCATATTTATTTTGAAGTGAGGATTCACATTAACTATTATAATATAAATTTTAATTATTTGGATAACATATTAATTTAATTTAAGCTAAATGTATTTAAAAACCTATAGCAAATCATATTTTTATATGAATTATAAACGTATTGATAGTCAAAATTCATAAAGTAATTTATAATTAAGAACATAATTTATAATTGGCATCTGTTTATCAACCATTAAGTACAAACGACTGAATTCATATCATACATTTCTCGTGTAATAAAATTTAAATATTTATAAACGTTGGTAAATACATCGGGCACTCCTGTGGCACAAGGGCGTAAGAGAGAAGTAATACCAACAACTTCTTGATTAACAACCAATGGTGAACCGCTATCACCCTGTGAGATTAACAAAAAAAATTTCTAATCAGATTTGTTTTATTACGAAACCTATGAAACGTCATGTAGCAATTATTAAAGTAGTTATTCGATGTATTACAATTTTTAATGAAATATTTCAATAGTTACGAATTATGGATATCGAATATGACATTTATATCAAATTAATTCTGTATATTATTAATAAAGTTGATAATTTTTAAACGAGATGCAAATATTACAGGCAAATTATAATATTACTAATGTGGATTGTTAAATTACATCATTTTAACGCAGGATATGTTTATCTTAACAACTTCAATAATTTATGGATACAACGAGTTTGTATAAGATAGAATACAAAGTTAAAACGGAATCTCGGAACATATCATTGATGATTGAATGTAAATTAAATTGCAGATATTAGCATTTTAATAAAAAATTTGCTTAATATTAGAAGAGTTTAGAGAATTGAATTTTCGCTGTCGCCATTCTAAGTAATATTCCGATAGGAAGATTTTAATTATATATTTGCGATGTTGGAGATCATAACGAAGAGAATGTTGTTTAAAATGTAAAGAGTATTTATTCATGGGGGAAGGAAAATGGTGGAAAGATGAAACATAGAAGAAGAAGAATTATTTGACTGACTGAGAACAAAATGATATTACGTTTACTAAGATGTTAAACAATATAATCGATAAGAATTGCTCCCGTAAGCGTATAAAAAGCCTAACACTAATAAATACAATATTAAATAAGCGAATGAATTATGTATTATAACTCGATGAAAAAAATATATTTTTATAGGTTCGCTGGCGATGCCAGAAAGGAATCAAAAGGAACAGAATAGGTAGAAAATGGAAGAAAGTGAAAAGGCAAATATGAATAGAAGGGATAAATGGAAAACCTTATAGCTCTCGAAATTCAATTTAAAAACCGTCTATTTGGATTTATAATTATATTGAAATACTTTTTTAATATCTTTTAATTACAATGCAAGAACTATCAAAATTGAATTTTAATCGACCGATAATATAATAAGAATTATATTTATTATCATGTAATTTGAAAGTCGAGTATTATAATATTTCATTAAAATTGAAATATTTTATAATAAAATTGCAATACATTCAAAATCTATTCATAGTATAAATTAAAACTGATATAAAAAATTATATCAATGATTGATATTTCATTGAATATTTAAACATATTTGTGTAGTGAGGTAACTATTAAAAAAGTCACATAATTTCAAATCATTATTATATTAATAATTTTAATTAATATAGAGATTTATATGGATAAACTGTTTATAGCACATAATTATAATTCTTATTGAATACTAATGAGAATGTAATGAAAAAACTCACGATGCATGCACCAACTCCAACTCTATTAAATGCACATAATTGTTCGTCATGAAGAAGGAATGGAAGAACTTGATTACACTCGGGTACGCTATAAAGTTTCATTGTAGCTTTCTGAAGTATTTCAGAATGATCGCCCTCGTGGGTATCAGTTCTTCCCCAGCCAGTTAGTATACCAATACTATAGTTTATAAAATTTGAACTTGGAAGATCAATTTTATTTCTAAATTGATTGAATCGAATACATCGCTGAAGCTACAAAAGAAAATTCTCATATTAAAATATAATCCTGTGCGTCTACATTAATGACATTAATGAGAAACAACACACCCAATAAGTTACATTCGTTTAATAATTTAGTTACCCTTTTAGATTAATTATCGACGTCATCGTCAACTATTTTCATCTATCATTTTACTATACTACATAGTATTATTATTGAGCATATTAACAGGATTAAAATTTATATAAAATAACTGTACTACACTATATTTATATTTAAAATTAAGTAAAGTCATATTTTGTTCTCCGTTTCATTAAAATTTTTTCCTATATTAAACCCCCGTTAAAGTATAAAGTATAATAAATAATATAAAAAAAAAAATTGAGCGGACTATTTTCATTCATATTTGAGGCCCGAAAATATCGTAAATTAAACGGATAAATTTAAATCTAAATAAAAAATCTGTAATAAAGATTACAATTTCACTTGTTAAATTAATAAAACGTACATAAAAATATGCGATACAATACCATAGTTGAGAAATAATACCAAAAAAAAACAAGCAAACGTGTTTTTTTTTTTTTTTTTTTTCAATCTAATTGGATTAAAATAAAAATTGTATTTTCCCTTTTTTTAATTTCATTTCCTACATTACATTCATTAATTAAATTATATTGTGAATATACCGTAAGAACAGCAATGTCGTGAAGATATGTGAAATCAGCTCCTCGTTGTCCCGTAAACTGGGGATGAGCAGCTATTTTTCTTACCCGGTAACCCGATTCCGCTGTTATTGCTAATCTAGTGCTTCCCACGTAAACCTTAATTTCGAAATATTGATATTGTTCGATGCAGTGCGCAGCCGTAAGAATATGCCAATTACTTATGATACTACCACCGCAAAAAAAGTATTCGTTACTAATTTTTGCCAAAGCTGCAGAATACGGATAATCTTGTATCGTTACATCTTCGCCACCGTAGATTCTCAGCTTCTTTCCCTGGATGTCTAAATATATATTTAAGACATTAATCACATTTAGAATTATTGGATTAAATAAGTATATATTGTTTTTAACGTAGTTATGAATGAAAAAAAAAAAGATGAGTTTTTATTAAAAATCGGACTTTTAAATAAAAGGTTTTATGTTAAAATTAACTTGACGATTATTCATATATTTTTAGTTGGTATTAAAGCTGGATATTAAAGGGTATTTTACAATAAAGATTTAAATAGATAGTTTTAAGCAACGATTTATCTATAAAAATCATGTATTTCCCCAGTTATTGTATACTTCATGCAAAGGCATAGATTTAGCAAGAAGATAATTATTAAACATAAGGATCGTGGAAATATTAATTTATACGATTAAACTTTATATCTACGTAATACAAATGCATTGATAATGAAATAATTAACTCACCTGAACTGTATAATGCGAGACACAACAATATTGTTAATCGATAAGACATTTTTCTGCTTGTCGATAATAATTGCAACTGTTTGAGAGATTTACATAGTTCATAATATTAGAATTATATATTTCCTGAATCCTCGATTACACTTTTATTTATAATATTACAAAATTATAGGCATTAAATTATTCAATTTTTTATCACCAATTATGTGTTTATGGTATGGTGATGTGCATTTTGTTAGACATAAATGGGTTAATTATTCAAATTGAACTAATATTTATTGTTTAAATCAAATACATCAACATAATGTTTGTTTTGTATTATCTCGTACCTTGTTGTCATCGTGATTAATATTTAATATGATATTTTATAATATCAAGCGCGATAAATAATAAATTTTTATCTCATTTATTTTTACATCCTCGTAAGCGAAGAATTAGTTGAAATTCCATAAATGCGTAAATTACTTGTAATGATCAAGCTAATTTGACATTAATTTGACCAATATACATTTACTTTTATTTTATTTAAATTTCATATCTGTATGTAGTGTTTTTTTTTTTTTTTTTTTTTTTTTTCTTTTTGTAAATATGTTTATTAAAGCAAAAGATAAACCCAACATTTGCAGATGTGCGCAACTAAACTAACTAATGAAAATTATTTATGTCAAGGCAAAATACACACTTTATTTAGAAAATCGAAAGCTTCCCTCTAAAAGTAGACAAATTAAAAGATAAGAATTATTAAGTAGTTTCACGTATTTAATCGAAGCTTTTATTCTCAACGTGTGTTTAGCATTAAACAGATATAAAGAGCGTAAGTATTACTCCTACCGAGACTAGGTGCAATTGGGTACCAGCTGTTTTTTAGTTTAAACAATAACCGACTCTGCATAGCCATTGAATATTAAGTATAAGATTAACACAAGCAAAATGTAACAATTAATAGAAAACGCACTACATTCGCTACTTACGGAGAATTAGAAATTTGCCTATCTCTCGCTCCCCTTCTCTCTCTCTCTCTCTCTCTCTCTCTCTCTCTCTCTCCCTCTCCCTCATGCACTGTCTCTCACTAATGAATAAATAAACTTGCCTTAAATTTATTCCATATTTACTTATTTATAGTATGTCTCATATAAGCTATAAAGCAAGTTGGTTACCAAAGGTCTGACGCCAGTATGATATTAAGTTTGAATTGGCACCTAATAATATCATAAATACTTTATTTCATATATTCAAAATTTTTTTATTCAATTTTAAATAATCTCTTTTTCATAGCTCATTATCTAATTATCAATACAATTGTTCCTTATCCAGTAATAGTGACAGAATTTTCAGTTAAAAAATTAATTAAATCCAAACCGCATTATAATCAATAAAATTAAAGATGAATTGCTTTATTTAACGTGATATATATATATATATATATATATATATATATATATATAATAATAATTAAATAATTACTATCGATATCTCCATATCTTCTGTATAATGTATATAATTAAAATTTCTTCATAATTCGTTCTAATTTAATACGATAATGATAAAAGAAGCTAAAATAAAAATTAATATATTAAAAGACATATTAGTATTCAATGTTATCAAGATCTTAAATTGTGTATTATAAATGATATTTTTTGGTTAAAAAATATTATTTTTTTATTCATAAATTTGCTGGAGACGATTAGATATATCGTTGTATAATTACTTATACTATTCATAAAGTTATCTTATTTGCATCTTATCGCCGAATAAATTTAATGTTTGATTAGTATAAATTAATATAAATTCATGCCAAATGTTTTTAAATATGTGCATTAATCTTTAAATTATCTTAATCTATTAAATTCTATTAGGTTCTTATATGTCAAGTAAATATAATATTATTTATATGGTTATTTATACTAATAATTTGGGAATTATAAATTTTGTGTATAAATATTTTAATCGTCTATCAATTTTAATATTATTTCCACTAGAGATCATTAATTTAGCGTTATATTTATGTTTTTACAATAGTTATCATTTTGTCATTCATGGATTTCAATAGTTATAATAAATTAATGAATTTCTTATCAAAATAATGTTTATATATAACTTAATGTTGTTGTCTAATGGAATTTAAAAATAACAAGGTTACAGAATTATTTTTTTATATACATTATTTAAATAAAAATTTTGCAGTGATTTCATCATTTTATTGCTTATATTTTTCTTTTAGTAATATATATATATATATATATATATATATATATATATATATGTATACAATTGAAAATCACGAAAATTTGGAAGATGTAAGAAAATGTTAATTCATTCAATAACGATAATCATGTACAAGTTCAAAAGTTAATACTTCATATTATTTTATCTAATTTTACTGAAAAGTCAGTAACTAAAAATGAATTATTATCCATTATTCTGTTTCATATCTGATGCAATTATGATGTCTTAATACTAGTAATATTCTTTTTTTGGTAATATTCTATATATCTTATCAATCGTCATACTTTTTGATTTTTAGTAAATTATCAGTTTTTCTGATATATTATTATAGGTTACATAAAAATATATATTTAATGTCATGATTGCATTATCATAATTGTAATATTTTATTATAATTTTACATTATCAACTTTATTTATCTTTTATCTACACGCAGTCAGTGTATAAATTCAGTATTGCCAATCTATAAATATCTGAGATACAAGCATAATTGAGGAGATGGTTTTACAAATGTCATAAGAAGTTATGTATGGTATTTAAAGTATTACATTAGATAAAAGTTTATGATTCTGCTGTCACTTATTCTATAATGTTTATAATTATAAATTTTCTAATATTTATCAAGAAAAACTAATTTCTGCTTTTATATTTTAGCAAACATAATAATAATATTATTATAAATACTGTATATGATTTATTTTATAATTTTATACATTTGTACATATTGACATTGTTAGGAAATCTCTTTTAAAAAAATCATTTAAACATTTAACCAATAAATAACTTTAATAGTTAAAAATTTATCTTGTATCAGTGTACGTTATTTTGACAATTTTCGTTAATTATATCTATCACAAGTTGTATAAAGTATATATATATATATATATATGTACAATGGTTAGCTGAAAGAAAATTCCTAATGAAAATGAAACAATCTATTTTAGTTTATTGATGAACTGAATTCGTTCATCATTTGATTGAATCGTCACCTGCAAAAAAATCATTACATTTACATTTATTTAAATATTCAGTCTCTACAGATAAATCCACATTAACAGACGAACATATTTTTCCAAGCTGTTTTACTGCGAAATTATTATTTACTTATGATTTTTCTTACATTTAAAAAGAACACAGTGTGCAAGTAAAGTCTAAGTCAGAATTTCTTTCATACTATATAAATATGCTTATATAAATGGTCTACATAGATATAACATATAATATGGTGCTATAGATAATTTTATGAAATTATTAGGACAAGAAATAATTGATAGAAGAAATTTAATAAGAAATTATCGAAGATACACTTTGTAAATATGATTTAATATTTCTAATTTGATTTTGATAGAATAAATATATAATTCACTTTGTTAGTTCATTAATGGAAAGAACTATAATATAGTAATGTACGGATTTTATAAAATTTGCAAACATTCCAATACTTCTTATATTATATGTTGCATACATATTTCGATAACTTATTTATAGACAAAAGTTAGGTGAGAAATTTCATTTTATATTTATATTTTTATAATTCAATAGAAAGTTTTTAAATAGTGCATATATTATGCATATATAATTTAATGATTTTGCTCTTTTTATATATTGTCTATACTTTTATATTTAAAAAGTTTAAAAATTGTTATCTTGTAATATCGTTACAATTAATTTTAAGAATTTTGTTTATATTCATAGAGATAAAATGATAAATAATTATATTAAATAATATATTTAATTGTCCGAGAAACATTAATTCAAGTTCAAGGAAAGAAGGAAAATTGTGACACATTTGATATAATCGTTTCTTACGGAAATTGAACAGATTATTATAATATGTTATAGTATAAGATATTGAGTACCGAAGTTAGAGAATGTATAGATATTTTTATGCTTATATTAATTATTTTATTATGAATTGTCAGACTTATAATAATTATTATAACAATGTGTAATATTCAAGCGAACCATTTTATCTTGACTGGATCCTTACGTAGAAGATGAAAGATAGAACATCGGAAAAAAATGTGAAAATCCTTCTGAACTCCAACAACGACAAAAAAAGACTTTCAACATTTAACAACGATAATTTGAAATTTATCATAATGAATGTTTATTAAATAAATAAATTAGCTGTAAAATAAATATTAATGAAAACTTAAAAAAATTGTTTAAAGAACAATTTTACACAATGTCAATTATATATTATATTATTTTATTAAAAGCGTTTTTATAAATTTATAGAACGGATGGTGAATGATATGTAGCACGTATTATTAAATGCATAGAATAAATTATAAACGTATAAGATTTATGGATTACAACATTTTTACTTCATTCCACTTCTTGTTGTCTACAACTCAGTAATGCAATTGCAATATTATCATCCGAATTTTGGTAGAATAACAACCAATATTATCTCAATTGTAACTTGGCTGCATATTGCAGATATTTACTTTATATAATACCAGTATCAGCGGTACAAGTTAATAATTTCGAAATAGTAAAAATAGATTTGATAAAATCGACATAGGGATAAACTCTTGTATATATATCAGGAATACCCACTGCGCAATCAAACACCCGCGCACCAATACCAACAAATTCTCCATTACTAACCAAGGGTGATCCACTGTCTCCCTGTAAAATTATTAAAATAATGATTATTAACATATAATTTAGAAGCTCCGTCAATATTATAAAGACAAATGTTTAATTATTTGATACTCATTTAATAGTATTCATCCATACAATTGTGAAAAATGCTTTAAATAAATCATTAAATATTTAATGATGAATTGATATGAAAAATTATCTTGAAATGTTTTTAATAATATTTTACTCGATTTTTACAAAGTGTTATAACGCATATAATGATTTATTTAATGAGCCATGGATGTCTATACGTTATATTTTCAAATTCAATGCTGGAATATGTAAAAATATATTGATTTTTGTAATTAAGATTTTATACATTGTAATAAGCCTAGGATTAATATATTTTAAAGAATCTTTAATAATTTCACTAGGAAAAAAAACTACATCTAATTAATTTTTAATAGATACTGTATTATTTTATCACGAGTTTTATGCATTGAGTTATTCAATCTGAATTCATGTATACTTAAGGCGAAACTAAGTTTAAGAATGCATATTTCGTCAAATTAGCTATTTTATTAGTTAATTTTTCTATATTTTAATAACTTACATAACATGCACCAATTCCCTTTCTCTCAAATACACACATCAGTTCCATAATAGACATTTTAAGGCTTTTGTGACATTCAGAATTACTCAGAATTTTCGTGGAAGCCTTTTGTAATACGTCGGCAGGTTTCAAAATATTGACATTTGTTCGTCCCCAACCGGTAATCACACCAACGCTGCCAGCTTTAACATCTTTAGTTGGGAGGTTTATTTTATTTTGGAATTCATTGAATATAATGCATCGATCAAGCTATAAAAATAAAATATATCTGAAATAGTTAAAAAGATTCTAAATGACAAAAAATTCTAATGTTTTAATTAAATTATTTAGAAACAGTTGATTATTTTGACAAACTCTGTTTGTATATTTACTATGCATTATGATTGTTGTGAAAAAATTTTGTAACAATGCATTTATTATTAAATATACGACCATTTTAATGAAACTTATTATACGTGAATTTAAATTAGAGATTTCAATGAGTTTTTTGTGTCGAAAAGATGCTATTTATTAGTCTATTTTGATCTATAATTTATTATTTACGTATTACTGAATATTATTAATATATACTGGATAAATTATTTTTATCCAAAACTAAAATATCAATTGATAAATACAATTAATAAATACATAAATATTGGATTACTATTTGACGGAGAAGAAGAACTTTAAAGAATATGCGAATATTATTTTAAATTATAAATAAAGCTAAAATATGAATTTGTTAATATGTATTTATTCGCAGGTCGGAATTGTATCCTGTTATTAATAAAATGACGGGTAAATAAATATTTATAGTTTATATTGAAATTATAGTATTTTCCTGAATAACCGAATTTTCAATTTACCAGATGGTTTTCATCATTACATTAGTGTCTCGCATTTGTCTACATATTAGATTTTACAATTTCCTTACTGATCTTACACAATAAAAAGCAATGCAAGCGCAATAAAATTTAATATTGAAGCACAATCAAGATCTTATATACTTAAGAAACTCAATAACAATTGAATCACCACATTACAATTTACAATCATAAATTAGTATCTGTCGATTTAAAAATACCATAATAACAGCAATGTCATTTCTTATATCATTCTTAAATTGTGGATGGATTACAACCGTCATTATCCCATAACTATTATCTTTAGAATCTTGCAAATTACTATTTCCCATATAGATTCTTATTGAAGCATAGTCGCGTTCTGCAACGCAGTGAGCTGCTGTCAGAATATGCCAGTTGCTAATTATTGTACCACCGCAAAAATGTTTTTCAACATTTAGCATAGCTAAAGACACTACATACGGAAATTCTTTTATATCAGCATTTTCACCTCCAATAATCCTGGCACTTTTACCAAAAATACCTATAATTGATTGAATAACAGCAATTTAGGTAAGAGAGAATTTATGTTTAAAGAATTATTATTATTAAAATAATTACTTTACATTGAATATAGAATATTTCACCAGTTAAAAGAATTTAAGACAAACAATATTTTAGAAGATTAATAAGACAAGTCATAAGTTTCATCTTTAAAAAGTCTAATTTCATAAATCGAACATCTAAGTCGTACAGTATTATTATAATACGAAACTTAAAAAAATAATAATAATTTTATTAATATGCCGATTAATTTCTCATTTTTTTTTTATAAACAATGTCTATATTTGTAAACTATTTTTAATAAAATTTTCAAGCCTTTTACTTCAGTGTGGCTATTTCTAATGCAAATATTATAATGAAACACGTCAATTAACTCGATAACAATCATTCCAACGTAATAACACCTGTACTATAAATATAATAATAACTTCACATTCCACTTATTCATTTTATTTAACAGTATTAATTTTATTTAAAATTCTAATAATAAAATTTATGACTCTTTAATGACGTTTAATATATATTAAAATGGTATTACAAAAAAATATATCTAAGTAAACATTTTAACTGACAAATTAAATTTCATATATCTATGTTATGATATATATATATATATATATACTGATATATACTAATATATAATATACTGATATATGACTTACCAACAATTTCTACCAAACAGAAACATACAACTAATTTTAATTTCATCCTAGCATTGGTAAGTACAAGTTTATTACTATAATTTTCATTTACTTTTAATACACTTTGTATTTTATACAGAAAACCACACGAATATAACAATTTATATTTTTAGAGAAATTAGAGTATTTTATAAAATTCACTATTTGCAAATTAAAAATTTGACTATTAAATTTTGTATTTATCGCACAAGTGTCAAGTCAACACTTTTAATACTTTAAAAAAATACTTTTAATACTTTAAAAAAATACTTTTATAAATTCTACTGTTTAATATAATAATAAGAAGAATTTCGACATATATATGTGCGTTAGGTTCTTGAAAAGTAACTACCTTCGTTAACTGTTGAACAACAATTAAGTGATTTTCTACAGATACTCAACATCTGAGTAGACATTCGTTTATGTATATAAATTAATATTAATATTTCATTATTTATCTTTCTAACTAATGAAATAGATAAATATTTTGTATATTTTACATGAATCAGCAATTTTATTTAGAATAATGATATATTATATATGCCAATATCGTAACGACATCTTTGTAGTGCTTACATAACATACATTTGGTTTTTGTTCAAATAAGAATAAATAACTTTTTAATAACCGAATCTACTAATATTTCATATAAAGTATAATTCAAAACACTATTTCATCCTTCTTAATATTTTAAGGTATGACATACATTGCGTGTATGTGAATATGTGATCAAAGAAAAAGAGAGAGAGAGAGAGAGAGAGAGAGAGAGAGAGAGATAAAAATCTCCAGTTAATCTTAAACTTAAAAATATATTAGTATTTAAAATTTTATACAAATACTAGCATGTTTGACTAAATTAAATAAATAAAAACAAATATATATGCATATAGACACCCACACACGCGTACACACATAGCATATACTCTTTAATATTAATTGAACGATTGTTTTAACAATAATAATTAAAAATATTACTTTACGTATATGATTATGTAAATTGAAAAGTAACATAGAATGTAAAAATTTAAGAAATAAAGAAATTATTACAAGTATTTATTAAAGAATTTATTGTCCACTCTATATTCATTAGAACGGGACTATTTTATCATTAATTATACTCTCAAAATAAATTTTTTGGTGAAAAATATACAATAAAATAAAACTTCTCACTATATTACTTGATAAATCGTTAAAATATGTACTTATTTGATGTAATTTATTTATTGTATTATAATGAATAATTTGGTTGGTGTACCGAAATAAAATTAATAAACATGCTAGATAATAATATTGAAATAATAATAATAATAATAAAACTAATAAAAATAAAGTAACATTTGTATGATATTAATAGAATATACTCTATTGATAAATGCATTGTTTATCTTATGAAAATATTTCATAGGATTATCGATAAAATTTTTAACCAACCCAAAAGTTTTTTTACTTCAATTCATAAGCGATACGATTAAGGATTAATCATTTTATTATTAATGTTAAAAATTAAAGATTATTTATAGTGATAACAATAATAAGAATTTATTGTTGGATGCATTGTTGAAGTATTGTATAAATTGTAGACAAATTTTTCTTTTAAACTGCATTATTACTTACTGTTGTTATATAAAATTTAACAGTAATAAAATCTAAAATAAACTATTGGAAAAATAATTGAACTTCTTTTTAAATTTCTATTAACAAATCACAATTGGGATGTAATAGTTGAAAATTTTTGGCATATATTTTAAAAAAAAAAAGTAGAGATTTTACTGTTATCAGCGAAAAATATAATAATAAATCATATAAGAAAAGAAAAAAGAATTAAAGTCGTAAATATACAGTTTCAATTAAATAAGTAGTTTTAAGCAATTATGAAGACCAATATTAGTACACCATTAATCCTATAACCAATTTCTGAAAATAAAAAATGATTATGTAATCTATATTAACTATTATTGCAACCTCATAGAAGCCAATAAGTAAATCCCAAATTAAATTGGCTTAGGCTAAAATATTTCCCCCATGCAACACCTTGATGTTAAAAATTTGAATGGAATTAAAGAACAAAAATATACAAATTATATATACAAGATCTACAATTAATACACAATTTTATCAAATTTTATAAACTTTTAAAAACTTATCTACGAAAAATACAAAACAATAAAACCTCTTTAAGACGAGGATTCTAATAATACAATTTTTATTAATTTTAATAGTAATTGAAAATTGAATGATTTAAATAATTTAACGATATTTTCTATTATGATATAATATTGGGCGGGCATGTTTAAAATAATATAATATTGCATTTCTATTAAGAATGTAGTACGAGGATATGCATTATTTTTTAAACAAAGAATACTGATAATGAATAACAATTATATTGTATAATTATGATCTCTGTATTTTCAATGATATAAGAATTAAATGCTGCTATACTCAATTCGGATACTCAATTCTCAAAAATACTCCTTTTTCATTCAAGATATATCATTTTTAAATTATACATTTTTCAATTATACATTTAAAAAAAAATTTCAGAAATATTCTATATGCATATAAATAATGTGTAATAACAATGAATTATAAAATATTTAATGAATGTAAATTACATAAAAATGCATAATTGTGTATATAGTTATATATATATTTATGTATTTGTATACACATTCACGATATTCATTAAATAACAACAAAAATGAATTAAATTGAAACACAGTATTTAACGATTATGTAACATTTTATTATCTAAAGAAGAATTAGACCCTTTTTTTAATTATCACTTGTTTAAATAGTAAATAGTCATAGATTTTTTTTAACTGATAAAAATAGTTTAAAAATGAAATAAATCTGATTTGAGATCTTCATTGAAAACGACGGTATTATTTTCAATAAATAATTTTTCATTTTACATATCTATTTTAATTATAAATAAATAAATGAATATATATATATATATTACTTTTGTAATAATAGGGAATGATTCTATTTTGTATATGAATAATTCCTTTATAATATCTTAATGTATATTATTTTAAAAATGTAAAAATTTTAAGATTTTCCGTTTTTTTTTTTTTTAATAGACTGTGCTGTTTGATAGAATAATTAGTATCTATTCTTTGTCTTTGATAAGTATGAACTTCAAATATCTGTATAATAATAATAATATTTATAATATGAGCTCTAGACGAATATTGATTTGTTCAATACTTTCTAAATATTTCACGACTTATCGTCAACTAACAAAATAATTAGCGTTTATACATGAAAAGTATTATTTCATTATTTTCAAGTTGAAATTGTATAAAATAAATTAATAACATAATTTCCAAGAATATACATGTATGTACATAAATTACAATGTTCATAAGCATTATTTATTATAAAGTTTAATTTCATAATAAATTGGATTTCTACCATGCCCAATAGATTCGATAGAATTAAATTCTAATTGACATTATTTAATGTTCATTTCTAACATACAAGTATTTATAAATGCATATATATATATATATATATATATATACTTTCGCGTATTATTTAAATATGATATGTTACATATTTGTAGATTCAATACTTCAGCAATAGATTTTTTAAATATACTTAATAAAAAAATTATGTTAATTTGTTTGTTAAAATTAAATTTCTTAAAAGTACTTAAATAAGAAGCTCTTAATTAAATAATTTACTAAAACAATATTCATAAGTATAGGTTTCGAAAAATTTATGAGACAAATCAACGAAGCAAACCATAATTGCAATTTTCAAAGTTTTTATGTAGAAATGACTACACTATTTAAGAAATTTCAATATTCAATAGTTTATTTTTTAATGCATATTTAAAGATTTGAATAGTACTTGGATTTATTTAACATATTTAACAAAGTCAGATATCCTTTATTCTTGTTTCATTAATAAAATATGGCAATTTTACACACACTATGTTAAGTGTCGGGATTTTTTTTTTTTTTTTTAGCCCATCATCTGTAAAAATAATTTGATTTATAATTTTTAAAATATTTCATAATTAAAGTTCCAAGAACTTGAATGTAAACATCATAGTAATTACTGAGTATGCGCATGAGTATTACTGTCAGAACAAAAATATAAAAAATTTAAATTATTTTCATTATTGTATATCGGTTTATGAAATTAAATAAATAAAAGAAATGTACATATGTATATTAAGGATTGCATTGATAATTATTGAGGTTACATTTAAAATTGAATATATTTATTGATTAATTTATATTTAAAAAACATTCAAAAGCCACATTATATTGTAATTTATTATCCAAGTAATTCAAAACTGAAAATAAACTAAATTGTTTTTTAATCGCAGGACGAAAAATAGTTGTAATTTTTAAATGCATAAAGCTTTATCATTCGGTAATTCTGAATGCCAATTATAGGTTATGGTGTCCATAATTATATTTATTCTATTCGTGTTTTTCAACGTTATAGGTTAGATCATATCGCATGTTTTTAGATTAGAGGTAGTTCGGAGTGGTTATTCAAAAATTAATGAAAATAATCATTTGTATAAGTGTCTGTTATACATTTATCTGATCGAGCGTTTGTATTATTATACAAAACATTTATATTAATAAAAAGAAAATATATAAAGTTTTATAATGAGTAAAGTTTACATATCATTGAAAGAAGCAAAACATCAGTTTTCTATATTACTTGATTCCATTACTGAATCTGATAAGGCAGATTTCATTTCATCTATATATAAAGAACAGATTTGCAATGAAACTATTAATGATTATTTAGATGGTAAATATTGATAATTATAATTAGATTGTTTGCTATGAGCGGTAAAATTTGTTTTTGATCTTAGATTCCAATAATTTTGAGAATAAAGGCGAAGGGTTTCTCGATGATCCAATAGCGACATTAAATATGATAGCTAATGATGTAAAGAAACGAGTTCCTTTAGATGCTATATTGTCGTCTGAAAATATTAGATCGCCTACAATAGGAGAAGTAAAATATTTATTATATATAACAAATTTAAAAAATTTATTGATCGTTTGATCGTAACAAAAAAATTGTTTAGAATGCTGATTGTCTTCCACATTTGACAGTCCACGTGGATGAGTTTTTATACGACGAAGAAGATGTTGAAGAACTCGTTGAAGAAGGTAAATTGAAGAGAAACTACTGCAAGGATTGTGGCTCAAAAAATATTGACTCTTTGAGTAAGAATAAAAATTTAATAAAATAATTTCATAAATTGCACTGTCCTCATAATATATTAAATATGGAATAATTATTATTTTAGTATTTACATCTCATTCTATGTCAAGAGCTGATTTATTTTTCATCTTTAATAATAGTCTTCCTACACTCGAAAACAAAGTTGTACTAGACATAGGTTCCAGATTAGGTTCTGTTTTATATGGAGTAAGTGTACAATTATTTTATTATGTACGTGGTTTCGATTTTATGTAATTCCAACCATTTTAAGGCTGAAGAATTAATTACACATTCTTATGTGAAAAGTTAAAATAGTGATTTCCAAGCTGAGAGAAAAAAAATTAAAAATATGAAATTTTGTAGACTTAAAATATTTAGCTGCACTTACATTATTATAGGCATTTTGTTATAAATAAAATTTATTATAATTAAAATTCTGAAATTTAGAAAGTTAGTAATTATAGGCGATAATGTATAAAACGATAACAAATGAATTAATGAATTATATATTTAACAGTACATGAATAAACTTTCAGGCATACGTTTTTACCGATGCATCACGTATTATTGGAGTGGAAATGAACGAAGATCTTTGTAAATTACAAAAAGATATCGTGTCTAAATACAATATGGAAGATCGGATAGAAGTTCTGCATAAGAGAATAGAAGAAGCCGAGGACATTGTCCAATTAGCAGATGTAATAATAATTAATAATCCTTTCGAATTTTATGTTTCAGAAAATGAACATATTCAAATTTGGCAATTTTTGAGACGTCACATTAAAAGGGAAACTATTTTAATAACGTGTCCACATTTAGAAACAATATTTAAATCTTTAAATACTCAAATACATTTAAGCAATTGGGTTAAACCGTACAATTTAGGATGGAATGAAGCAAATATGTTTTACAATAAAACAAATACAGAAGATACCAGTTTTAATGATATTGCATTTTATGAAATTATTTAAGCTCTACATTAATTTTTATACAAATCTGAACTGAATGCAAATGCTAAAATTCCATTATTCATTCGTATATAAATATTAATTTTATTTTATTTCTAATAAGTGAACTAAATCCATTAGTTTTAAACAAATAATGAAAGAAAAGTATATTTTGCAAACTTTTAGAAAAAATTTGTATAATGGCATAAAATGAATGTTTATTTTTATTATAAACAGAATATTTTCATAGTATATTAATAATTTAATCTACATTAAGATTAAGATAATTGTAGTTTAGCTATAGACTTTATTAATTTAAAATTAATTTAAAAACTTACACAAAAAAAATATATATATATATATATATATATATATATATATATATATATATATATAAATATATATGATCAAAAGTGTGATCGGAACTAAAAAATCTTGCCCTAATAAAGAGAAATATATATATATATATATATATATATATATATATAAATTATTTCTTAATTCTCTTTTTATTAGTTATACTTACCAAAAAAAAATTTTTATTTTGAATATAAAATAAATTTATTTAATTTACAAAAAACACATGTTTTTTTTATGGTTTTGTTTTAAGTATTACGCGCAATTGCAAGTAAAATTAGTACAATTAATTATATCAAATAAAGTATTTATTTTAATGTTCGTGAACAATAGGATATTATACTTTTTTATGTTATATTGTATTTATTAATAGTAAAGAAACAATGTCAATTTTAAAAACTTCCGTTTTCAGCTGTATAATTGAAACAAATAAATAATGTATACGTAATTATTAATTAATTTAATAAGTATATCATAAAATTAATTATATATTTTCATATGTTTTGCTCTCACCTATTGTATTTTATACCAGCTTTAAATTCAATAAAGTGTGTGTTCGAATTTAATTAATTAAAATTGAAATAAAAATTTATTTCATCACATAGTGTGTTCATTAATATAGAATAGTTATTTATTGCAATAAATAAAAAGCAAATAGAATGCTACGTTCGTTGGTAGTTTGTATCTACTGAATTTTTACAAACTTTCCCTGAAGCTTATAAGAAACAAAAGTTTTTTAATTTCTATCTTGAATTTCACTATTTCACTATTTGTACCGAATTATTATTTCTTTCGATGACCCGGTTTGTTAAACCTGAATATTTCATCATTTATAAATGTCTCGGTGTAGAACGGAGGAAGGATTAGTGCACGTCGTGATAATCAACAATAAAGCAAAAATAAAGAAAATCACTTAAAACTGTAAACCTCGCGTCTGCAATGGACACGCAACGATGCAGCGCACTTCTTTAGCATTTTAAAAAAGTGATCCACAATGCCATAAATTGTTGAATAACTCACTTGGTTTCAGTATACCATGGGAGTGAGCCTCTCGTGAAGAAGCTGAAATAATAAAAAGACCAGCCAACAGCGGCACTTATTAATTCAGAAAAGGAAAAGAAAAATTGAACATCAAGGGCCATCGACAATGCTTTGCTTGTATTATTATTATTCTTGTTGTTGTTATTGTTACACGTATAACTAATCACGTAGAGAGCGCGTTTCAAGTCGTGCCGTTTTCCCGTTTCTTTTCCTCGAGGAGCGAACGGGCACAGGGGATCCGGACGGGGGCCACCAGAGAGTGCCAGTCGCGCGCTGTACTCGCTAGCGTTTAGTTGTCCGCGCGGCTCACAATCATCATGTTATGCGCCCGGAGTGACAGAGTGGAGCGGCACCCGCGTGCTTTGCTGTAAAGTTCTCGCGTGTGCTTGAAGGTGAGATGTGTGGGGTCGGTGAGCGAGCCGTTATGTAGGTAAGATACGAGATGCTATGGGCCTATTAGCTTTTCTGCTTGCCTAGTGTGTCGAAAGCTGACGCTCGGAAGGGTCTTCGCTAGGGCTGACATGTAAAGGAATCGAGGATAAATTTATATCGGAGCTGCTGCGTTGCGCTTCGTCAGTAATTACGCGGAGGCAAATGAGGAGGGAAGCTCGTCCACTGGGTGCGCAGTTTTTGATTACACTTGGACATTGTCGTTCTCTTCTTGAGTATAATTTAAAAAAGACTTGTTTTCTTTTTGTACGCTTGTCTGCGTGGGTGAGTGTGCGTGTGTGCGCGCGCGCGCGCGTGTATATGTTTTAAAGTCGAAACCAAGGCTTTAAACTTCTCTTTTATCGTAATTAATTTGTACTTGTAATTATTGAGCCAAGCGTTTGTTATTAATCTTACTGAAGTGAAACGGAGATATATTAAAGGGATACGTTCGTGCGTGCCTAAAATTTTGGCCTCTTATCGTTTGTGCATTTCATTCCACGCCTACATTGTGATAAGCTGGTCATTTTCAATGCCGCACTCTTACCGAAAATCATACTTTTTCTTTAATACGATCAACATTTATACGTTTAGAAAAATTGCTAAAAATAAATAAATAAACGATGAAGGTTGAGAATAAAAATGAAAATTTTTATTACGTCCGGCAGCGCAATATTCATGTATCTTTCTCTTTCGACCGTTTTCTATCCTCGTGCGATAAAAATTGACACTACACCACTACTGCTACTACTACTACTACTGCTACTACTACTATCGCTACTACTACTACTGCTACTACTACTGCAGCTATTACTACTACTGCTACTACTACTACTGCTACTACTACTACTGCTACTACTACTACTGCTACTACCACTACTACCGCCACAACCACCACTACTATTACAAATAAGAAAATTAATTATTCCATTTGCAGTAGATTATTTTATGTATCTATAACGAGAAATTGAAATGACGATAATAGCATATATATATTTGACAAGAACCACTAGGCTTCGTAACGAAAATAGCACTACTAATGATGAAATTAAGTAAAAAAGTTTTCTTATATTAAGTAATGAAACAATTACTTATTTTTTAACTTCATTAGGCAAACCTTCACAACTCCTATAGTTATTCCGTGCATATTTAGTAATTTCGGTCATTATTGTATCTTTTAATAACTATTATTCAATAATGTAATGCATACATGCACACATATTTATCATAAACTATAATATAATACTCATAATTTATGTATAATTTTTATTTACGTACATTGGCATGTTTGGTTCTGTATTTGATTTTTTAAATTTTAAACTATAATTCATAATAGAATATGATTGATTATTTGAAATAAGTATATGGTTTAGTCTGAATAAAAATAACTTTTATACGCAGAGAAATAATATTAAATAATAAATAAAATAATATTTTTGTAAAAAAAAAAAAAAAAAATGTTGGCATCGTATATTATTTAGAGCTTCTAAAATTTGACAAAAAAAAAAAAAAAATAATATAAATGAAAATTCATTGATTAGATCATTTTAATAGTGCAGTGGTTCAATAACAAAAAAGAAAAATCATAAAATTTTGTCGAAATATTGTAAAAACTAATATTCATTTTGTTCAAATAAATATCGAATTTATGAATATGGTAATAAAATAATTAATGACAATTTTGTTACAAGTTTATCTTAATATAATTATTATATATTCAATTATCATATTTAATAAACATGAGTTTATAAATATATGATTATAAAATCAATGTGTTCAAAGGATCGTGTTTATGATAATGCAATCTAATATGAATAAATTTCAATTAAAAATTAATAATCGCTAATAGTAAGAAATAATATTTAGAAAATCTTCAAAAGGCTATGTAGGCGAATGAAAATTCATTGCCATAAATATATTATACACTTTATATATATATAAGTCATATTATATTTTATTTCGAATATAAAAAATGAGCAGTTTAACTAATATTTTTATATTAAATTTACATCCGATACAAGCAAATGCTATTTTTATGAAACTGAGTCTAATAACTGATTCTAAGTACTTTAATTTATTCGTTATTTTTATTCTCGCGATATTTTTGCACATATACCAAATTCAATTGCAATTAATAATATTTCATGAATTATTTATAATAAAGATGTTATCTAAATTTATCATCTAATAATGGGATATTATAATAATACTATTTATATCACATTTTTAAAGAATAATCAGGATTGTCAATTTGTAATGTAATTGGACTGTTGGTGCTAATAAACTAGATGAGCAATCTAAACTAATTGTAAATGGTTAAAATAATAATATTTAAATTTTCCCAACACCTCACTCAATAGCTCCTCTACGAAGCAAAAGGTAAAATAAAAAAAAACAAAAAAAATTAGAAAACGCATGCGAATTCAGAAATTCGTACTAGCGCATAAGCTCTTGACATTCGTAAATTATGTATAGATTGTGAATTGCCAACGAGTCATCTACGCGGGCTCGCGACTGTGACGTGAATTCACATGGAACGTCGATAATCGACAAAGATTCGATAGTTGCTTTTATGCGGCTTTTATGAAAGCGCCGTAAGTGTCGCCGTTTGGACGAGCGACTTTTACAGAAAAGGCGTGGAATGATTGTAAACGGATTAATCGAATTAACTGGAAAAGTTGAAAATTAATGTGCGAAAGATCCGAGTAAGTTGGCATTTACACTTGATCTCCCACTTCTCCTGACTTTATTTCGTCTGCCAACAGGGCGTAGCCTCTGGCGTCGATAGCATCGCTTTTCAATAAATGCAGTTCGGAATTTCCGCACTAAGTGGAGTGCGGAAGAACGGATTATGTCGTTGAGCATTGGCTTGGGATAGGGAAATCATTAAATACTTTTTCATGCACAAGTATGCAAGATACCTTATGTATGCCGTTATGTGTCTTTTTATGATACGAATCCAGATTGTGCGAATATATTTTTATTTTATTATTATTTGTTTTTTTTTTTTTATATATAATAGGGCATCGTAGTGGAATTATTAGAGAACATGTATTTGGATGCTATTGCTGCATTATATAATCAATATATTTCGTGCTTTGATGATTGAAAATTTGTAAATTTGTGTAGAGTATGAGCAAAGTTTTTTTTTTTTTTTTTTTTTTTTTTTTTTTTTTTAAACTGAAAAAGTTGCTTTATTCTTTTTGAAAATTTTTTTTTTTTTTTTTTTTTTTTTTTTTGTACATATTACTGTTGGAGATTATTTTCACTTATAAGAATAAGAAATATAATGCATAAATTATATAATGCCTCATTAAGGCATTAAAATTATCAATACATAAGCAATCTTTAAGAATAAAAGTTTTAATAATATTTTTATTCTGAAACACTTTAACTAAATACACACATGAACTGCGAAGCAAGTAATTAAATTTTCATCTTCATCTTCTTCGTTTTCAATGTATTTTCATTTTTATTATTTTTTTTTTTTTTTTTTAAACTGAAAAAGTTGCTTTATTCTTTTTTTATGTATGCGAATTAACCCTTTGCTTTTATAAAGAAATTTCTTAACGAAATTTTAATAGTTTATTCAATAATGAATGCACTATGCTATTGCAAATTTGTGATTAATGAATTTGTGCTCTGAGATCCTTTTTTAGACAACTTTTAAATTAGATAAAAAGTTTCAATTAATACAGAAACTTAATGTGATAATACATTGCTTGACGATTAATAATTATTTGAAATTATTATTTACTGATTTGTATCGAAAACACAATAATACTTAAATAAAACGCATTGTAAAGATGGAAAATCATGTAATTTACGTATAACCTATACTTTGTAAATTAATTGTATACTGTAAATTTTGTTGTATTTGTAATTATTGTTGTATACAACAAATATATCCTCATATTCGCATAATCTTCAGTTTTTTGTTTCTGATGTTAATTGTTTATGGAAAATGTCAAAAAAGAATATAGAAATATTAAATTATAATATGAAGGCAACATTACTATATAAATACTTGATAGGAATACATTGAATTAGTAAGGTTGTTTTACCAAGTTTTTGTTTTTGTTTTTTGTTTTTATGAAAAATATATATAGAAAGCCGCGTAAAAAAATTATTCTAAACAGTTTAAGGAATAATTATATGAACTCATTTTAAACTCGTTATCAATGAAACAATATTAATATTATTGCACATATGAAGTTTATTTTTTTAATAAGTATTATTACCTAATCGTTACGAAAACTTTTTTTTCAATATTATCATATAATAGTAATAGCATTAATAATTTACAACTTTTTTGTACAATTTTTATTGCCGCAAGTTTAATAAAATATTTTATTAAAAAACTTAAAATATTCATTTAAATATATAAATTATGTTTCAATTTGTACTGTATTTCTACATTTATAAAAATGGATTTACGTTAGTTTATGACACAAATAGAATAAGGTAAAAGATCTAAACTTCTTTATTATGTTTAATTATTTGTTGAAGCTTTCTTGCAGTAACAACATCATAAGTACAAAATGATTTTTAAAGAAAATTTACTTTAGCATTTAGCTAATTAGATGGGCTGAAAAATAAAACATTACAAATTAGTTTTTAAAAACTTGAATAACCTTAAAACAATTTTCATATCGATTGACGATTTCACAAGCCAATTATTAACTATATGTTGTACATATTTTCTGTTTGTTAAATGTATAATACAAATCATAGAGTTTTTTTTATTTAATGTCAATATTTATTTACAAATAATAAAATTTTTCACATTTAATAATTTGAACTTTTACGTACAATAAATTATATAGGCATAGCTGACTATGACGCATAATGAAATTAACAAACTAATATACTGAACAAAAGAAATATATTTGTGCCTATATGTTCTTGTGAAGTTGGGAGAGAAAAAATTGAATCGTATTTATCTTCTTTATATTTTATGATTATTCGCATGATCATAATTTGATTTGTACACTTAAAATATTTATTAATGATTATCATTTTTTTATTATAATCTCTTTTCGATTACATAAAAATTTACTATTAATATGCATAAACGCGAAATACTCTTTACATCCTATATTGTATTTTATCCCATACGTTTGAGAAAAAAATTAATGATCATTGATTCAGTAAATTTTAAAGTTACCCTTGATTTATATAGAATGTATTGCTTTCCAGTTTCGTGTTATAAATCTGTTGACGATAATATAATGACTCAATAATATTATTCAATCTTAAATATACGACATATTCTCGATAAATACATTGCAAACAATATTTGCATGCACGTGTCATGAAATCTGTAGAGGATAGTATTATTTACAGGTAAGGAATAATATATAATACAACACAACACTCATTTCATACGAAATTATATTCAATTGGATCGGATTACTCTCATTATAAACATACAAGCAAAGAAGGACGCGTATTGACGACTACTTTACTAAAAAAAAAAAAAAAAAAAACCTCTAAACATTGGAGCAATTATTTCCAAATAATATCACATATTATGAAATATAACCAATATATTTATCTGAAAACTCAAAGCGGGAATAAGACGAAAATAAAAGAAAGATAGAAATCTGTGCTTAGTTGAATAAACTACATGACATTTAATTGAAAGTTGAAAATCTATTTATTATTGTCCATCTTTTAATATTAACTAGTATTTAATATTAAAAATTACATTCAATGTTATGCAATTGTTATTTTACTCAAAACTATAATACATAATTATAATTTTTTATTGTATGAATAATAACATGATGATAACAAAAATCTGCTTAGCATTAATATTAAAATAGTATGAGAATAAATACAAAGTACGCTGACGAATCTAAGAATCAAAGAAAATGAATGTTTCACATTAGGATAATAAAAAAAAAAAAATATAAAAAAAGATTGTAATTACATTTGAATTAATAAGATGTAAATGTAATAAATAACTCAGAAAAATGAGAACATTGTTTTTCTAATATTTTTTACAGTAAAATTTATGCTAAGTGTTCAAATTAATTTTATTTATCTTTTTATTAATAAATCTGTACAGCGTTATTTTTTCTATTATTGCTTTATATCAGAATTTCAAATTCTTATCCAATAAATTAATCATTATACTTCGCTTAACCATAACATCGTAACTTATTCTTCATTAAATTTATTCATTTCGTTTTAAACACACAAAATTTAATTTTTTAATATTTTATTAGATTTATCAAGTTAGATTATATTGTAGATAGTTCAAAATAAATTTCGAAATTTTTATTATTATAAACTTATCTGTTCGTGTTAATTTATTAGCAGTAATCAGTAAATAAGTAATATTATAAAATTTTTGACTCGAAAATATGTAAGAATTACAAATTTAAATAATTTAATATGGAATTTACGCGGTTCTAACACTTGATAAAGATTGGTAAATTTTATTAGTATTGGTTGGAAATTTTATAATACCGAGGGAGCAAATTTTGAACAGTGAATGATAATGAAATTTATAACATTGTATATTATAAATTGCAATATATCTGGCTCATATATCAATTGATTTTGTTTAATTGATCCTGATGTTAATTTTCAATATCTTTCCATGTCCAGAAATCTGCTTAAAAATCGAAATTTAAATTTACACATAAAAAAAAATTAATTTCTAAAAGTTTACAAATAAATAGACGAAAGATGTTCTCCTCTACGTACTGAAAGATAAATGAGTCATACGATCGATAAACAAAGAAAAACTGTTGAATATAAGAACGTTACAGCGTTCCCAGAATTATTATTATTTTTTTTTTTTTAATAACTGCAAATCCTCATTGTTTAAAATTAAGTGTGGTATTTATTATTTTTTTTAATTAATTAATTAATAAGTTTACTGTTGAATTTTAATAAAAATACTATTAAACAATTATATACAAAGTCCTCGCAAATAATTCCTTAATTTTTCAAATTACATCCAGGAAATTTTTTGTTGTTGAAATATCTAAATGTTAAGTAATTTTCATTTGAAACATAAGCATCGAAAATTCCTTATTTTTGTTTCTAAATATTTGAAGTACAGTTGTATTCCTTTTATAATGGTTACACATTTTAAAATAGACTCCGTGCAGACTACCAATATTTACAACTTTTCCTGTAAGAATTTTTTTAGAAAATCAAAACAAATAGTATTATTAAAATGATTTTTAACAATATTAATATTATAATTAAATATACTAGTATGCGTAGAATTATAAATTTATAAAAACTTTTCATATTAATTATTAAAATATCTATTAAATTCAAGTGCAAAACAATGAATGAGATCATGTACGTATATATAACCTTGATACATGAATTAAATTTGCGTAATTAAACTTTACACTGCTATTTTTAAAAATCGATATAGACATATTTTAATATGTTATTATTAACAAAGATAAAAATGCAATTTAAAATATGACTATTATATTTTAGAAATGCTTTATTAATATATTAAAATTAAATTTACGTCTTATTTAATATCGTAAACAAGTAAACTAAATGCCATTTGAATTATTATTTTTAGCATAATTATCATTACTAAGATATATTTATTGTCTATAATTCATAGTAATTATTGAGCGAGATGAGCGCTTGTTATACCGGTAATTTTTTATTTTATATAAGGAAGAGACTTAAATCTTAAATTTAAAGATATATTACATTAAATTACCCTATGGTAATATAATTATTTTTTCTTCTTTTTTTTTTTTTTTTTTTTGTTTTAAAAAAATTCTAAGCACTGGTAATCATTATCGGTAAAAAGTGTCAATGGTAATAGTTCGCCTAGTTTTCCACAATAAAAAATTTCCAACATTATCATCGCACGGACGTACATATCCACTGCACATTTTACTTATATTTAGCAATTTAAATGAGGTTTATGAAACGGGTGTCTACACACATGAAGATAACGACGATGTAAGGTGAGCACGTAATAATGTACAAGCGATAAATAGCGAGTTTGTAATCGTCTATCTGGGACAGTTGGAATGAGGAGACTCGGTGTGTATCTGTCTGCGTAGTAGTCCTTGTGCCTGTCATTGACCCGATTCCATTCGCAATCGGTATACGTATATATTTCTCTCTCCTTTTCAATGTATACACATTCGCAACAGATCGTTTTCATCTATAAAATTAGTTGTTTAATTTTTATTCCATCTTATTTGCTTTTGATTTACTTATTTAATAGATCAACAAATCTCACTTTCACAAGCATCGTTCAACAAAATCAAAGTCTCTGTCTTTTTACAAGTGCATATAGATGTCCTTAGTCCCCCCCCCATCCCCCACACACCTCTTTTTCTTTATAATTTTCAGCTTTTGATATTTCTCCTCCTCGGTCTTATTCACCTTGTGGATATTTCGATTCACACTGGAATTCAAACTTTGCTTCATTTTCTTTTATCCGCTGATATATAAATCTATTTTACATTTGGTGAATGGGTTTTCCAACCGAACCTCTTAATTGCTACTGCAGAGATTAACGTAGGAGTTTTACTGGAAATTTTCACTATATTTAAGATATTCATGCATGACAATCAATTGTATTTTATAAATGCAAATATTTTACTATAACTAGCGATAAATACAGGTAAAAAATAAATTATTATCAAAATGCATTAACAGTTTACCCAAAATATTAATTCTACGATATTTCAAATTAATTTTTAATATAAAATATTCGAATCAGGAACATCAGGCGTGGTAATGGTCTCAAGTAAAAGATGTAATAATAGATAAAAATATGTAATAATTCGGAATAATAATATTTAAATATATACACATATTCTTTACACACTTCTTTAAGCAAAATTCGTTGAACAGTGAATCTTCAAACGACATTTTCATCATATTTGTATGCAAAATGAATACCACGGCTTTCTTGAGTAGTAGTGAAGAAAGCTTTTTTTTTTTAAATAAGAATATTATATAATATAAGTAATTGTACATTAGGTCATTGTTATTTCTAATAAATGTAATATAAACGCAAGATACATACAAGTATTGTAAATTAGATATTCTAGATATGTTGTAATATGAATCTTTTCGCATATAAATAACTAAACTTAAAATAATTTTAATAATAATTATCGTACATATCAGATGCGCTATCATTTATTACAATTTATATAATTTATCTATCAATTTAGCATAATTCTTATAGTGAAAATTATTTTGTAATGATACATTATAAAATAATACATTATGTTATTTTAAATCAATTATAATATGCGATGTACATGCATATAAATTAGTAATTGAAAAATGTTTTGCGTTTCACGTTTAGCAAAAGAGAATATATCGCAGATTTATTTTTAATGAAAATTTTTCCCTTTTCCCCCTCTTCCGCCCAACTCCGATTATTTCTATCACATCCTCCCTTTTGTATTAAAATTCATTTATAAATATCTGCATATGGACTTGATAAAGATTTATTGCTACAAGATTCAAGCAATATTAGTCAAATTTATAATAAATAATAATATTTCATCGATAGTTCTAATATTTAATGTATTCCTCTATATTTAATAACACGCTCTTCGATAATACAGTACAAATAGGATTTGCAAATTATTCCTGAAAATATTATGCTTTTTCGTCTCTCTCCCTCTCTCCCTCTCTCCCTCTCACCCTCTCTCTCTCTCTCTCTCTCTCTCTCTCTTTCTCTCTTTCTCTCTCTTTTGTTTTCTTTTTCTTTTTCAACTCGGTATTTACAAAAACTTTTAAAAAAGGAAAAGAGAATCATTGCGTCGGTTATAAAAATAAAAAAAAAAGTGACCTCGTCATAAAAAATTCGTGCCAGTCATGTTTTATAAACCTGATTTTATGTGGGGCCGGAAGTTTCTTTTTAGGATGTACTAATAAATTTTTGGAATTTATATGTCTCTCTTTCGTATGTGTAAACTCCGATGAAAAAAGTTTATGTGCAATACAATACATCTCTAGAAGTGTCAGAGAACATATTAACTAAATATTCTATTTAAAAATTAACCTCATTTTTATATGGAAAGTTTATCAATTTATATGCATGGTAAAATAGAAATTAATTAATAATTAACATTAACATTATTAATATGACAATAATTTTTCTTATCAGAATGACAAATATTATTAAGAATTTGAATCAATGGCTATAATATTTTACAAAATATTCTGTAAGATTTATGATTACATGAATTTTATAAAATTATAAAATTCTTCAAAAACTAAAATATAAAATTTAATTTTTTAATACGTTAATTTAATTCATTATAAAAGAATTCGATTTATAAAAAAAAAAAAAAATTTAAATACAATCAATGCTTTGTAAGTTAAAAATTCTAAAAATAATATGCTTTTCTCCATATAATACAAAAAATTTTACATATATCGATAATTTTTTTTTTTATAAAATTTAAATTATATTTTAATTATCATTAATATTAATTTAATAGTAAAATATTTAACTATATGAATACAATAAAAGTCACGTATTGTTCATTGATTATAAAATAATGAATAGATTCCTAAGTTTTTTATTAATAATATAATAATTCCATACTAAACTATTTAGAATATTTCAAATAAATAATAGAATAGGAAAATCCAATAATACATTAACTGTATTAATATAAGGTAATGGTAATACTGAAATCAATGAAGCTAATTAAGCGAATTATAATTTTTTTTTTTTTCTAATTATGATTAAATATTTATCGTCAATAGATGTAAATCACATTAAGCTGTAAATACAAATATATACTGTAATAAGACTTAAATTTTTTGTGAAGATTTGTAAAAAGTATTTATATGAATATAATAGATATTAATAAACGTATATTAATGGAACAGATTTTCAAAAAATTTGTTCTTTTCGAATATATCTTAAATTACTTTTTTTTTCGTAATGTAAGCATAAGAAATGAATAAATTAAAGTTTCATAATTAATCCAATTTTAAAAGAATAAATTTAGATTAATGTTTAAAAAGCATTGAATTATGTCTGTCTATTATATTTTCTATGATTTTTATAAATAAATTATTGATTTTTCAAGAATAATATATAATCTCTTGATGTATTCGTTTATTAGATGCAAATAATTCCTATTGTATAGACAATGAAATGTAATTTCGGAAAGTATTAAAACTATAATTTTAATAAAACTATTTATACGAATTCTTCCTTTTTTTTTGTTTTGTTTTTTTTTTTTTTTTGATGAGAATTATACACAATATAATTATAAGAAATTATTGAAATGTATAATAAAACTTAGAAATCAGATTCTTAAAAAAATATTTTCTGAGTAAGAGGTACAGCAAATTCAGGTATTTATTTAAGTCCAAAAAACCAATATTTGTTTATACTGTCAGCATTGAAAATACATTTAGATTATTCATATATGTATTTCGAAAGGACAGAGAATAATAACGAACATTTAAAGAGTTTAAACAGTTTTTGTTACTATTTTCCAAGAATATAAAAAATGATAAATTTATGTGAATCTATTAACTGAAACGCTTTATAAACACATAAAAAAGTTATCCATATTTTAATATTTAATCAGAAATTTTACATAATGATTTTTAAAAGAAACATTAAATATACTTATTCATCTATTTAGCACCTGTGTATTAAGCTATTTTATTTATTTTAATTCTAAACTATGTTTTGTCCATCAGTTGAGAATTATATTTTCATGTTTACTTCTTTCGTAAGTAATTATTTTCATTAAATTCATGATTACATATCTTATGCCATAATCAAATATCTAGTTTATTTATCGTTTAAAACTACTAGTTGCTCTTAAGCTTATAATTAATACTTTTTTAATTTGACAACCAATTTTGAGTGATTATTATTGAAATTTTTTATTACAAGCAATCATACTTTTGCTAATTACTTTCTACTACTATCTAATAACAATTTAATAATATTTCGACAAGTTTACTCGTTTCTATAATAATTTTTTTAATACTGTGAAAGATACTAATTCCTACTTAAATGTTTAATAATTTTGATGTAGTATTGAAATTTAATATATCTTAAGTGTCGATGCAAACTATTTCTATACACTTTTGATAAAATTTTTAAAGCTTATAGCTTTAGAAATGTAAAAAACAAATTTCCATATATTATGCCAAAGTTTTAACATACATATATATATATATATATATGTGTGTGTGTGTGTGTGTGTGTGTGTGTGTGTAATCAAATTTTTTATTTTTTATATAATTTCTTTAAAAAAAATATATATATATATATATATATATATCATTATGTACCAAATATTTTTAATAACATTAGAAAAACTTTTATTAAACATAAAGACTTATTACCGATGATATTAATATTACTCTATGATATAATATTAGCAATTTATAATTTAAAAAGCTCAATTATAATTATAAAACTTAATTAGCAGTAATGTTAGAAAATAGTAGAATTTATAAAATAAGATTAAATCACATCGATAGTTTATATGGAGAGGGCAAATTTTAATTTGTAAGGAAGAAAACTTATTATTTTAATGGTCTCAATAGTCGTATTTGAATTTTGATTAAACCAATTACTTTATTATAAAAAATGATCTACGTATCTGATGATCAATTAATTCGTATAATGGGCTAACGGTATGCAGATACTAATTCAATTACACATTCAACAACGCGTTAACGATCTGACTTTTCAAAACTATTATATCCTTGTCAATAATGACTTGTTTCCATACCCTTATTTCGGATCAATTTAAGGAACGATAATTATTTAAATTGACGTGTCTTTCTCTTTTTTCAAACACATTCGTCAATATAAAATAAAGTGAGAGCTTTCGGTTATATATGATGTGCTAGCTATTAAGACAGGTAATATCGGTTTAGTATTTCTGTAAAATGTGGAAAGACTTGTCGCGTGAAATCTCTTAAAATTTTACTTTCCTCAAGTCTACGTAAACTTTAATTTCACAAAAGTATTTATGTATAATATTTTTGATATAATAAAATAAGTATTTTTATAAAAAAAAAAATTGTTGTTATAAAAACAATATTTTATGTTTTTTTTTTAACCACAATAGCATTTTTTAAAACAACGGTTGATTTTCTGTAAAATCATAAAAATTTACTAAAAAAAGTGAAATGTAAAAGTGTATTTATAGATAATCATTACAAACATTATTATTATTGCTTGTATTTATTAAAAGTATGAAAAATGTTTACATTAGTACGTAATTTATGAGTGTTAAACTTGAATATAAATTAAACTGTGTATCGAAAAGCGATATTTGTACTTTTCTTTACATTAAAATACTTATCAAAGACTAATAAAAATTTTAATTGACGTCATAAGATATTATAATTTCTTTTTACAATCCACTTGTAATCAATTTTGTCGCATTGTTAAGAAGAGATATGATTTATTCAAATTAAACATTTTTTTTTTCTTGGAACTACGATTCTTTCATATAGTAAATCTTAATTTTTTTATCTCTCACTCCATGATCAAATATATTTTGAAACACAAAGTCAAAAGTTTTAAAAATAACAATACAGTGCAATAAAGTTGATAAATAATCATGTAGTTGAAAAATATTGGAAAAAGATAATTAATTGGATAGCGTTAAAGTTAATAGAAATATTTGAATATTCGAAAAATATGAATGAGGCTTGCAATCATTGGAGACTAAAACTGTTATAATATAAATGAATGATAACCTTTTCTTACATCAAATTTGTAATTTATAGTATTATGACGAACTGAATACACATTGTCTTTAATGAATAATTTTTCGCCCCCGCGAATTATAACGATTTATAACGGCAAACTGTTCGGAAACATCTCAGGGTACAATCTTTACAAGCTTTACGTAGAAAAGGTTCGTTTTGCAATTTGGTGACGAGGATACCGAAGAGAAAGGAGAAATCGACTTAATAATAGGCTCAAGTGGCTACTGACAAGATAATGACGTCTGATTTAACGCAGCGCCAAACAATGATTGAGATATAGCAATATAGATTACAAAAAATCAATTGGCGATATGTCACTGTATCATTCATTCCCTTTCGTTTGTACTCGTGACTCTTTTAATATAATCAATTGCTGCGCCTCAGCCCTGTTGATATATCACATATATATATCGTAAGGTGTTGCTATGGGAAAACTAATATATAACCTAAACTTCGTTTGGGACAAACATATATCAAGGATATTTAAACATTCTTAACTTACAAGTGATTCAGATAATATTTATTATAATTGCTTTTCCTATTGTTATTATTAATAATTGAATAACATTTGCATTATAACATTCAACATTATAATTCTGAATTATTAAAAGACTAACGTGAAATTCAAAGAATTATCAACGTATAAAAAATAAGGTATTTTCAACATAAATCAGTAGTATGCATTATATTATCAGACTAAAGTGAAATTTAATGAATTATTGGCATATATGACATGATTAATATAATTCAAGATAATTCGATAATACATTATTTTACAAGTTATCTTATAAATTTAGCAGAATATTAAAATCGCAAATGCTTTTGCGGTATCGGAAAAAGTTTCTTGAAAGATTTTTCCCTTTACATTTTTAAATCGAAATCATTGTTCAATTTTTTATTCCCGTCCTCTACTCGTCATGAAATAACAATTCTAAATGTTTATACATTTTTTTTTCTCAGACAACATTTATTTTCTAGAACTCTTTAAAATGATATCAAATACGCATTAATATCTTAAACAATGTTGGCTGTTCATTGGCATATTGTCAAATATTGAAATCCAAGTGGAAAATACTAGAGTTTGCAAAATATTATTCAATATTCTATCATATTTATTATATGAAATTTGATAATAATCGAATATATATCATATTAATGCAAAATATTTCCAAATCCGTAGCATATTATAGCAATAATACTGTTTTATAGAAAGTTAAATTAAAAAAAAAAATTTTTTTTAATTTTCAAACAAATTAGTGAAAACAAAGCACATTATTAATTTATTTAAATTATAAACAATATTAATTTACTCCTAACTTTAATCGCTAAATATGATTAAATTTCCAATAATATAGCATCTCAATTAAATTATCATAAATTATTAATAAACGCGAGATATTATTCCTTAGCATATTAAATTTGTTAAATAATTACTGAATTTTTCAATAAATATTAGAATTTATTTGAGCAAAATTAAAAGAATTCTAATCTTTTTTAAATACAACTTTCCAAATCTTTACGGTTTATTCTCTAGATGTTCGACTAACTAAATAAAATAAAAATACCGCATGTTTTGCAATAAATGATATTCTCGTACTATTTATACAAGTTAATTAACATGTACTTATATATTTTAATATGTTTTCATATTAGTTGTAATTAAATTTTTTGAATATATCTTTTATTTGATTTTTATATATATATATATATATATATATATATATATATATATATATATATATATAGATACCGAATTATAATGTAATAATATATATATATATATATATATATTTTTTTTTATTTTGTTACTAGCAACTATATTTCAATCTATTATTGAATTGCATTAATGAATTGATTAATATATTATTTTTATAGAGTAATTAGTAATTGCTTATTAAAAGCTTCGTTTCAACATAATTCAAATAAATTCACGTCATCCAATTTTTCAAATACATTTTTACATCAAATAAAAGAAACATATAATGCTATTATACTATTCGAACTTGAAATCAACGAATTTCAGAAAACCTTAAGCAAAACTATATACATGGATGAATTACTTAATACTCTATTGAAGTATTTACGAAATAATAATAATAAATTATTACTGTTGTGGTTTCCTGCAACGAATGAAACAATATTTACCTTAAAAACCACGCGAAACGTTATTATAAAAGATATTTATACAGTCGGTTATGAAAATAAAAACCTTGTACTGTCGTGTAAATAAAATCCAAATGGTAGAAATGCCGAGATTCCCAACATCTTAATTATTGTTTTTGAACAAATACAGATATACATTATAATAAAAAGTACACGATTTTATTTTGAAATCATTATTTAAAAATATTTAAAGTCTAATTTCGACTATTATTCACATTTTAATAATATTTATCAAATATTATTATTCTTATTAATCCTCATCCGCTACTTATTGGCATAATTTTAATGCTAAAACTATCATTCATTTACTTATTACTTGATTATAATTGAATATGTTCAATTATATAGCCCTATATTTAAAAAATAGCAGTTTTATTCTTTTCATAGGAGAGTGATTTAAGATATTTCATTATACTTTTATTTTTATAAATTATGTGTTTTCGTATATTAGAATTCATAAATAACATTGGTAAATCCAATTAATTATTTAAATACATAACTGACTTTAATCAATATTTTATATTTTTGTAAATAAAACATTTAAGTTATCTACATGTTTTAATACCCAAGTAATATGTATCATACAGTAACAGCATTTATCTCGTGTCCTTATTAATAAAAAAAAAAAAAAAAAAAACTTTTTGTTAATTAAACGGATTCTAATATCCTAGAAAATGATGTGATTGCACAAAAATAAATCACAGCTTGATAAATCGTGTATTAAAGCTAAAAATATGATTGTGAAAATATGCATATAAATATTCATTAAATGTAAGTAGAAATTTAAGTTAATCATTTGCTATTCATTCATAAATTTTGATGACTATTTGATTGACAAAATGTATGCAAAAGTTAATGGTTCCTAAGAATCTGTCATATATATATATATTAAATAATTAATTATTTTTTTATTTACTTTTAAATTAATTAGTACTCTTTCTTTCTCTCTCTCTATATATATATATATATATATATAGTCTCTACACATATAGAGAGTACCAATTAATTTAAAAGTAAATCAGAAAAAAATTAATTATTTAAAATTTCTAATAATACAAAAATCCTATAACAGATACTTGATCGAATAATATTTCTTAAAATTTGTTATCGTTAATTTTTAACTTTATAACAACCGTTTTGCGACACTCGATAAGCAATAACGTTTGTTTATTTAATCGTAAAGAAATTCTTAAGTAGAATGGATTGTTTAATGCTTACGAGATCACTAATTGCAAAGGATTTATTATGGCTATTTCTGAAAAGGTATTGCTATTAATAAGGACTTATTTGTAGTTTAAAACTAGAAATGTGTAATTTTACCGATACAATAGCTTATTTTTCTATTATGAAATAGAAAAATATAAGTCAAAATGATATATAAATTACAAATGCAAAAATGTATTAACATTTTATTCAACTCCGGGATTTCGTACATATCACGATTTAATAAAGAATTGTATTTATATTATCATTGATATTCGACACTTGTAATATTAGTAATATAATGAAAGTTATAACTTAAATAAATCGGAGTATAGTCATAAATTGATTGTTGTTAGGGGAACTTATTTGCAATGATCAGTGACTTTTATAGATTTTCAAGAAAAAAGTCATTAAATATTCTGTAATTAGTTAATGACCGATTAGTTTATTTTAAAATGAACTATTTTAAGTATCTCAATAAAAATGTTGTTTTATTGGAGTACTTGCGCATACGAAAAAAAAAAAAAAAAAAAAAAAAAAAAGAAAAAAAAAAATTTTTAAGCGAACCCTATTCTATAAGCAATTATGTTATCGCTATTATTATATCCTCGATTAACGTGAATTAATGCGTGCTTAGAATAATATTACTCCATTGCCTTAAACATTATTTACAAAAGCGCTATATCAGACGCAATACATTATTAAATAAAAGAACAAAAAATTGAGTAATAATTTATACTTAGAGTTTCTTGATACTTGAAATAGGAAACATCAAGTTTTTATTACAAGATTATCAAGTATATTGGATTCAGCATTTTCTAAACCTTAACTTCTAAATTGAAACGAAGCACTAATAATAACACAATCATTTTTTAATGGATCGTGGCAATTTTTAATGATAAATTCAGTTACAACATGTATCCTCACAATTATTTATATAAATTAATTTAATTTTTCCATATACGTCATTAATGTTATATAATGATTATTATTATCCATCTGCATAAAGAACTGAAATTCCATTTACTCACATTGGAGTTCGTTTCCATGCAATTGCAACGTTGATAACTTCCTTACTCGATGCTCAAATAATAATTGAATAGTCTCGATCGAAATTACTCATTTACTGATAAAATGAAGATAGAGGAAGGAGAAGGAACGCAAAGGAAGTAGTGTATTAGCTAGTAGATCCGGTCGCGCGGTAACATTTTACAAACGGTTATTCAAAAACGATGGTTCTGCAGTTAAGCGTAAGCGCAGTGGTTGGGGCTAACGCACCCACTCATCGTCAATTTCTCGGTAATTGCGTGCTCTGGAAGAGCATTTGCCGGGTGTCGAGGAAGGAGAGGCCTTTGATAGTTTTGCGAGAAATCGCACGCGCGCCATCACTTTTAAAGCTTCGCGAAATTCCCAATTTACAATGTGAATCTAAGCAAGTGTTCGGGGATACTCGGGCCCACTTCATAAAAGAATGGGTTGAATCGCGACGACGATACGAACGCGCGCACACGCGAACGTCGTTGCCGCTTTAGCCAATTCCATTCAATCGAAACTTTCTTGTTTCTTTGGACGAGCTGCGCCTGTCTCTGACGCACGCGTGACGTCAATCGAGTAAGCAAGAAAACGCTGCATACCTTTTAGCGCGAGTGCCCGTGACTGTTCCGTCGTTTAACTTTTATCCCTGTTTCTTCTCCCCCCCCCCTCCCTGCTCCACACTCTCTCACTCTCTCTCTCGCTCGCTCTCTCTCTCTCTCTCTCTCTCTCTCTCTCTCTAAACCGGACGACTTAAGGATTCGCCTGTACTCGAGTACACAGTAACGCGTTCTATTAACGAAACATCGCTGAAGAGCTGCTTCAAAAGGATACTTATTTACTTGGATTATGGGACCTCGACAACGCCGTGTCTATGCGCACGTACTCGTAGCAGCGAAAAAACGATAAGAATGACGAAGGGGTTTGAAGATAATTGAACGTTAACTATGCGAGTGTGTATGTGTCGTTGCGCGTGTAACGATGCCCGTTTCGACAGATAAGTCGATTTTAATATCGGACAATGTGCATTACCCTACAATCATTCATATTATCTAGCATTTGTTTTTATTGCAAACACGAAGACAAGGATGAAATATTTTTCAAACCAATATTGTAGTTGCTCGAAGCGTAAGGATTGACGTGCAACACATCTTTGTCTCGTTACTAAATCGAGCTTTCTTTTCATATGATCTCGTTATTTCATATGATATTTAAGTTTTACAAGCCAAACGAGCCGAATTGAAGAATAGAATTGTTAAAGTATCTAAATTCCTATTTAATGATGCATTCAATAATATTGTTAATGCATCGCTTAGTTAACAATAAAGAAAACTGAATTGACTATGAATTACCTTGGTTTAAATAGTTGATAGCTGATTTTCCATAAGCTACTTGATTAGTAATATACTTGAATTATATAATTGAAATCAGCTGCTGCTCGTGTAAAAAACAAAAAATCTAGTAAAGTTTGTTGTTGCGAACTGAAGCTTAATATCGACGAGTTCAAAACGTTAATAATTTTTTTTTATTAAATCACGTAATATAATACAATGAAATAATAGATTCAAATAGGACAGTTAACTAACATTCAAAGACATATTTAATAAAAATGCACACTCTAATGCTAAAGAGATAAAAAAGCAAAATCAGCTATAAACAATTTCATTTTTCACTTTGGAATTAACGTAAGAACAAATTATATATATATATTTTTTTTTTCACTTTCAATTCAACGTGAGAAAACTTATAAAAAAAATTCTTAATTCAACATCGACGAGTGGAAAACACACACAGGGTTCATAATTGTTATATTATTAAAATATTGTTGCAGTTGTAAGTTTTTATTATCAAAAATAAAATATTAGATCGAATGAACTTGTAATTTTAGAAATTTGCTACACGCAAAATCAGCCTTCATAATACAATCTGACATTGATCATATTTCAATAGATGTATAAAATAAAAATTCTTCAATTTATAAATGATATAGATGACGTTTATTATGATGTACACTCTCGACTGTTTTTATCTCTGATTTTACAAGGTTTTAACCTAGTATTTTAATGTTTAAAATGTATCACTAGGAAAACCTGATTCACAGATTTACTTGAATATATACACGCGCGCGCGCGCGCGCGTGTGTGTGTGGGTGTGTGTGTGTGTGCGCGCGCGTGCGTGCGTGCGTGTGTGGGTGTATGACAATCCTGATTATTGTTTATGAATAATTTTCAAACAAATTATTTAAAGTACAAACCACTAAAAATCCTTTTTGTTCAAATTTTAATAAACTTTTATAATTTTATTTTATAGTACTTTTATAATAAGTTAATAAACTATTTATAATTCAATTTATAATTTGAATAATTATTAGGCAATATATTAATGATTATTCATGGGCTGAATTATACAAAATATCACGGCCATTATTACACTTAATTGAATAACGTATAACAAATTTTTAAGAATAGAATAAGATAGCATTTTCTAAAATTTTAAAATTAAAAATTAATTAATTATTGATTATTCTAAAAAATTTTAACATTTATAGTATATTGTCATAATAATTCTGATCATAGATGTCAATACTTATAATATTAAAGATACCAAAATTAAAATATGAAAACATCATTGCGCCGTATCACTCAGAGTTAAATATCACTCCGTTTAACGAATTTAAACCATAATTTTTCCATTATTAAAAATTACTATTTATCTCGCTTTTCAATATAACGCGATTAGATAATTTCTATACACTAGGTTTTTACTACTTTTTCTTCAGAATTCACTATATCTAATTTTAATTAGTAATATTAACAATATTTTAATATTCTTTTTTATTTTAAAAAACTATTTCAACATGTATATTAAATTTTAAAAATTAACAGATTGCCTTATTGCCAGACTACTTTATTCATAAAATCATACACAATGTCGAATTCTTTTTAGAAAAATTAACTATAAAAAGCTAATTAAGTACACTTCAGAAATGTAAAAAAATATTTTGATAAATCATAGCTAAAATAAAACTTTATCAAAATATTATTTTTTTTTAATTTTTATGAATTTATATTGATACTATTCAATCTGCAGTCTATTTATTATTAGCCATTATTTTATTATTTGTTATTAATATTTACAGTTATTTTTATAATTGACAAAATCTGGAGAATCTCTACATATAATGTAATAAGAACTCTAGAATTCCAGAAGTAACGCTAATCAATAGAATAGAACTCATATTCATACATTCAAATTTCTCTTTACATTTTCTTTTACAACATAAGGTTATAAATTTTCCAATATTAAATTTTTGAAATTTATAATGTGTCTAAAAAAACATGGTGTAATATAGCATATCCTATGATTCTATGATCATATGTACTATGATTATCATGTAATATAATTTTTACAGCTTATAAATAAATACAATATTATAACTGCAAATATTATATTTCTACTTTGTGATTTACAATCAAATTCAGCTACTAGATTAGATTTTTCAAAGTATAATTAAATTAATATAGTATCGAGTAATTTCCTTTATTGCAAGATTTTATTTTACTGCAATGGTATACTGCTTATTTTAACGTAAATAACCTACAAAAAAAAAAAGGAATATATTTTTAATAATTTTCATTTTTAAGAATAAAAACATATAAATTTTAACATCATCTATGATAAAAGTATGTGTACAATGTACAATGGATTTACAAGAAATATTATGAGAAAATAATTATTTAATGTAATAACTTGTAATACTAACGACAATGACTAAAAACTTTATATTTAGTAAAAAAATGAGATTACAAATTTCTCTAAGATTTCACCCAATTAATGCAATCGTAAATTAATTTAAAAAAAAAAAAAAAAACTACTTAAATCGAGAAAATGTTAATTAGTGCAATAAAATATTGAACTTATTCTTTAAATACTTTTTGAAAAACTCTCAATCGTTAAAGTAAATAAGTTTAAATGGTATTTTATCGTATTTTAAAATTCGTCTCTATTCAATTCACTTAAAAGAAATTTTTAATTATCTTTATTTATAAAATAAATTTAGGATATTTCTTATTATTTTTAATTAATTTACGAATACTTATAATATTATTTTTATTTATTTTTAACGTAGATCATAAAAGTATAAAACAATCCATTGAATATACGTAAATATTTCTGTATATTACTGATTATAACAATGACGTAATTTAAATTAGATTCTATGAGTAATCCCGTACGTTATACTTAGAAATTATGAAACTGTACATTAAAATATCTAACAATTTGAATAATATATATCGATAGTTGAGTTTACAATAAACAATTGACTTACGATGAAATTGAGAAGGATGTATTTTGACCTTTTTTCAAAATATTTTTTGGCCCTACTAACAATAAGAAATGTATGAAAATCTTAAAATTTAATTGTTGTACCATATGTTTGTATATATATGTACATATATATATATATATATATATGTGTGTGTGTGTGTGTACGTACGCACGCACGCACGCACGCACGCACGCACGCACGCACGCACGCACGCACGCACGCGCGCACACACACACATATATACAATTTATGATAGAGTATTAGCTAGATTTCACATAACCACTCTATTATTTATAATTATGGTATAAATAAGAGAATATTGTAAATAAAATACGTACTTTTACAGAGATTTTAATCTTCTCACGAATAACTCGAACAAACAATATTATTATTATAAATTGTAAAATTTCATTCGAAAAAGTATTATTCTAATCGTTTATCGACTGGATATTAAAAAAATAAAAGATTTTATGTGTATAAATTACTATTTATAATGTCAAAGAGTTGTATAAATTGTTTTAACAATTTACTTGATGACTTGACTCATTAGATTATTATAAAAAATTAATTGCAAAAAATAATCGGCTATCCGGTTCGCTACAATTTATATATTAGTTTTAAATTCGTTTCAAATTTATAATTTATTTCCTTTCTAATCAGCTAAATGTAATATAAGCAAGAAAATATTTTTATACAAAATAATTCTATGAGCCAACGAATCGTCTAGTTATTTTAATTAATCGGGCGAAGGTATATGAATTTTATAGATATGTACATTACTTTGATAAATTGAGATCTTCGTACATATATTTATAATGCATAAATCCGTCTTGAGTAGTGTATATCCTGATGCATTTAATGCACTCTAATATACTCAAAAGTGTGCACATAAGTGGACTTGTTTAATTCGTCGTTCCAAGTTCCATGGGCCTGGCAGCCATTAAAAAGAGTCGACTTCCCCCAATACGACGCTCGCTATAAATAAAAAGTATGCGTCGATGCAATACTTAACATAAAAGAATGCACGAACATTTTATGACACGGTTTTCTGCTCTAGAACGCTTTCTTTCAATATTTGTCTTATGAACTTATTTCGACTATTAATTTTCGTCGTGTGGTTACTCAATGTATAAGCATTTTTTTTTTTTTTTTTTTTTTTTTTTTATAATTATTTAGTCTTATCTAATTCTCTATGTGCTTGAGATATTTAATAAGAGAGAAAATTTATAATCAAGCTCACGAAATAAATTCATTCATTAAAAAAATTATTAAAAAAAAAAATATATATATATATATATATATATTTATACATATATATAAATTAAGAATATTACATAATATATAATATTCATAGTGAAATATTTGGCCGTATAATTGATATAAATTATTTAAACATAATAGACTTTGATTACTTTATATCGATGCTTTGTAGATCATAGTAAAATAAAAAAAAATTTTTATCTTAACTTGTAATAATGTTTTCGTAAGAAAAATCTTTAAATGTATTCTATTCTTTCTTAAGTGTAAAACTATCGATATTTGACATTTCTTAAAACACATTAATATATCCTCAATTTCAAAATAAATTAATAATATTATATATAATGATAACGAAGTTGACGATGATGTTGACAATAAAACTGTTTTAAACATATTTAAAATGTAAATAATATGATAAGTAAGGAATCTTTTTTTAACAAATAGTATTCTTTTAGTAGGTAAATGAAAATTAGTTTGAAGTTCGAAATAATTTAATCATGAATTAATATCACGAATTAGACTATCAAAACAGACATAAAATTATTTTATAAAGGAATTTGATCGTTTCAGAAATACGCCAATTCATTTTTGAATGACTAAACATGAAAGCAAATTAAACCACGCAATAACACGGCAGAACCTTGGCGCGCAATTCTTTTCTTACGAGAAAGCATACATTGTTATTGCAGCTATATTTTCAGATTTGCAATTCTACGATAAAATTCATGCTATATGGCTTAAGTCGAGAACGATCTTCAAGGAGAAAACTTGAATTTCGTAAGTCTATCCGAATGGCTTCTGTTAATTGATGCTCGCATCTTTCATCGCACGCATCAATGTCGTAACGGACCGAGCATTTCAATTTTTATATTCGATTCTAATTAGAATATCTCTATCGAGTGCTTGAAAGCATCGCTTACGATTTGAAAATGCATTGTCGAAACGATTTCTAAACAAATTCAAATAGCTTTACTTTTACATGCATTGGCTAACAGTTAGTATTAATACCCGTACATTCTATAAGATGGAAATTCTAATAATTATTGTCATTCAATGTAAAATTTTTTGCAAATTTATAAAATTATACATTAGAAAATTAGAAAAGTGTCGAAATGTTTAATGCTAATGTAATGATGATTAAAATATCTATTGTAACTACATTTTATACTAACCTTTAATTTCTAACAACAACAACAACAACAACAACAACAACAACAACAACAATAATAATAATAATTATTATTATTATTATCCGTACGTGACTTAATTTTAGCAGGAATTATTTATTATACGCTAATAATGTTGAAAACTTTAATGATGCGACAGTCAATAATAATGATTTGTATTTAAATCTATGTTATGAATATATGAATGATTATTTCGAATCTTTTTTTTACAAATCATATATATATATATATAGATATATATATATAGCTATATATTTAATGTGATTCATACAATCGGATAAATATTACATAATTTCTAAATACAGAGTCTTAGAAGTCTCGGAAATATCGAAACAACTTTAAACGTATGCATTTATTGAAAAATAATAAAAATTTTAATCACTTTATTATGAATCTATAAAATAAATAGATTTTTTTCCTACCTTTACGTTCCTTTTTTTTTTTTTTTTTTTTTTTTTTTGATTTATTTATTCTTTTTTTTTGTTTTTTTTGATTTATTTATTCTTTTTTTTTTATTCTATTTTTTTTTTATTGTTTTCGTTTCCGTCCTGATAATTAAAAAGAATATAGTTAACCAGTTAGAAATAAGAAAATTATAATAATCCGCGAATCTAATCTACCAAGGTATTTTATTTTATACGCATTGCTAATTGATAAAATATCGCTAAGAAATGATGCAACTAACTACGTCAATGGGAAAACGTGTAATTCCAATTCCTAAAGACTTTCTGCGAGTTGTTGTAAATCGCCTGCATAATGCAGCAATGTCGTACTATCGGAGGATTATAAATTTGCAACTTGATCTATAAATGTAGGAAAAGCGACTCGTTGCGTTGTTATCTAAAATGAATGGCTAATGCCAAGTTAGATAGAAAATGAAAAAATGTCGCGCACAATAAGCATGCAGCTAACCACCCACGTTAAGTAAACAGTGTGAAAACGGATTAAATACACTTGGGACGGCAATGGGTAATGCGCAGCATGTAAAAAGAAAGTATGAAAAAAGATTTGGCAATGTTGCGTGGGAGACTCGACGATAATTTTCAATATTTACGTTTTCCCTGAAATTCATATCCATGCATTCAATACGCGCGACTGCGCCTTGTGCACACAGCCTACGAATAATGATAATAATAGTAGCGGTCGACAGCTTTGTCGGTGTGTTAGCGACGTCGCGATGTGTGCCGTTGGGTGAACCCGAGTGAGTGCGAGCGAACTAGCGCTGGATTTGCGATGGTCGGCGGCGGGTCGGGTCGTGTCGGGCCGCGATGGGACGGGGCGGGGCGGGGCAGGGCGGCGATGTTAGTGGCAGAGGAGGAGGAGGAGGAGGAGGAGGAGGA
>NW_011948414.1:740772-762642 GCF_000503995.2 Ceratosolen solmsi marchali | reverse complement strand
TGAGTTTGTGGATGTGTGTGCGTGTGTGTGAGAAGAGGCTCGTGCACTCGTATTCGGCACCATATAGCGCTATTAGGCTCTCCTACGATGCTCGAGGCTCATCATCCATCGGCCTCGCGTTCGAGCGAAAGGGCTAACGGACGTACAAGTCGATGTGGCGCTACTGAATTTTTTCCTCCGATCCACTCGACACAGTTAACAAGTATGTCGTAGCAGTGCAGTGTCCGATAATATAGGTTAAGAACACGCGTGCTTTGTTTACAGTGTTATATTTTAGTCGTGCAAATGCCGCAAGGAGCCTGTTATATTTCAAAGTTTCGAAGGGCTTCGTTTTGTAGGTTAGATTAAGGACATGGAATGCCATGTTCTAGCCTCTTCAGCTAGAAGGGAGTAGTCACGAGTGTGTCGATGACTTAACGTTCCCACAATTTAACGGGACTATGCCTTTCTCACGACAATATTCGCCAATGCACTGTCACCCGCAAAATTCTTATTTTACCGACCCAGGTAATACGTCAATAGTCTTAATTAATGGCATGTGTCTCGTTATTTTTCGTTGGTATGCCTCGATCAGATATTTTATCATTAATAGCGAAAGCGCAACGATACACGGCAGTCATTGGTATGGAATTATAATTATTTAATGCCGTGTTTAAAATGCCCCTGTCGATTTGTTTTGTTTCATTCATAGCTAGGGATTATTGATTTTTAATGACAATTAAAACTTGTTCATGTTGTCCAATGATTTTGCCAGGCTTTATACGAGGAGTTGGTTGTGTGATGTAATAAATTGCATTAGACTTACGAGATAAAGAAGTTTGGAAGGGCTTTTTTGTCTTTTCTCTTTAACACATAAAATGTTATTTATTTAGGATAGATGAGCGTTTAATTGTAAATAAAAAGTAGTTGTTGTATCGACGCCGTACGCTTGCTACCATGTAAGAATAAAAATAAAAATAAAATTTAGGTTAAGAGAGAAACGAAAAACATGAGATTCTACGTACGTGACAAAATTAAAAACTCTCGTTTAGTAGTGATATTTAAGTTTGTTTTTAATTGACTGCTGACAGTTTCTAAAGTAAATATTTCGGGATATATGTGTAATAATACTTGCATGCATCATCCTCCCATGTTGCGTATTTTTTTAAAAATTAAATATATTTAGTAAAAGTTTTTTTGTTTGTTCGTTTGTTCGTTTGTTTTATTTGTTTTTGTAAAACGTTTACAGTACTCGTGTATTATTTAAGCCGTTAATTTCAATTATATGCATTGATAGTCAATATCATACGAATCCTTTTGTTCATCCATTTTCTGTCGTATTTTCTAAACGATACAAAGTCGTTGATATTTCATGAAAATTTTTGCGCATACATTGTATGAAATTATTTTTAAAATATATAAAGGAAAATAACGATTGGATAACTCGTTAAATACGAAATAATACTTTAAACGATAAAATACGAAAGTAAAGCTGCGTATTAGTTGGAAGGTTTTATTTTCAACGAATAAGAGATTTTGTAACAGTGAACGTCAAAGTAGCGAACCGATATCCATTGTTAAATTGCAAATTTGAATTATTTACTATTGAATAGTAATTATAAATTTAAATTAAATTACTGTTTAATATTAATATATAGAGTTGAGTATCATTAAAAGTGCAATGCCTTCCGATGTGTTGTTGAGTGAGACGCTTTGAATATCGATGCAGATTTCTAAATTCGCCGTACTATTCACTTAAATTCTACTTTTAATCGAATTAATTCTAAGAAAATATAACATTGTGCTGTATTAATAAGTTGCTCTTAATATTTATAAATAGTCTATGCACCTATTAATGAGACGGAAAAGTATCAAAAGTAGATAAGGCGAATGAAATTTTAATTATCTTATATAATGTTAGCCTACTTCTTATTATCAAATTGAAAATTTATATGAATTATAATATCGATGAACGTAATGCAAGTTTGTCTGTATTCAAAACGAAATGATAAAAATACTTATGTTACTATTACCACTTTCGAATTAGAAATTAAATAATTGTCATATAGTTTTGCGAAATTCGAAAGTGAATATGAAAGTTCATTAATGAAACATTAATTTTTATTACTTACCAATTTAAATTACGCATAAATTATAAAAAAGCAATCCGATCACTTTTGTCACATGAACAATCTCATAAAACATAATTTGCGTGATTTTTATTTTTTTGATGAAAATTTAAATAAACCATTGTAAATCTACAATTGATCAATATATATTATAGGATTACAAATTTTTAAAAATGTGAAACATTTAAAATTAAATATTATATATATATAACGAAATTAGGATGGTTTGTTAAAAAATAGTATTTCTGTGTTCTTTTGAAAAGCGTGGGGGGGGGGATAGATAGAGAGAGAGAGAGAGAGAGAGAGAGAGAGAAAGAGCGCGCGCGCGTGTGTGTGTGTGCACGTCAAAGCAGGTTGGAATATCAAGAAAATTATTCACACAGTTGTCAATATTATCTTATATAATCGAAGCAGTTTGGATTGTTATGCAAATTAATTCGCTGAACTGTAATGTGAGCTCAACTATTTAAATTCTTGGATGGAAACATGTGAATAAAAGTAGATAAGAGTAGTCTCATCAACGCAACCATAATGATAATCGTCCATCTTTATTGTCGTTTAAAGGAAAAGCGATGGGTGATTCAATTAGCAAAGAGACGTATTTTTATTTTTTTGGCAAATATTGACGGGGCGAAGATGAAGTCGAAAATTCAGTACTTTTTAACGAAATAACACATTATATAAAAGAATATTGTTAAAATTCACTTACAAATTCAGGAATATTGAAATTAGTTGGCTATTCGAGTATTATTTATTCACAATTTATAAAGCACAATCCATATTCTGCTTTGAAATTACACTTCTACTATAATATTCAATAAACTCATTTTATTGTGAATGGAAATTTTAAATTCGATTGTGACATTAGAAATCTAAATCTTTTATGTGATAATGTAAAATATGAATATGTATCTGTAAAATCATTCATCTTCAGAGTCAAGTAATTAAAAAAAAAAAATACAACAACGAAAAAAAACATTTATTTCATTGTCACAATATCAAATTTAAGATATCCTATGTATAAGTTATGGAAATAGTGAAAGCAAATTAGAGCAAGTGGAAGTATCATTATAAATCCAAAATAAATTACTTGCAGTTTTCGCAACGATAATGATGCAGCGGAGGTTCAAAAAGCCAATATGAAGAGAATGAGACAATTTTGTCGTCATCTGGCCTGATCGTTAAGAAACAGTCACCTGCAACTTCCCTCGCACCATGAGATCGAAAAGCCAGCGAATGGAGATGATGGGTACCGGCGAAGACATAAGTAACCCAGCGGCCGAGGCCCAGGAAGAGTACGACGAGTTCAACTCGAAAACGGTGGTGAGTATGATGCCGATAGTCGTTGCCAGATCGGCCAATAAGAGCCCGTTAAGCGATGAAGGAATCGAGCCCGACTCCGAGAGAAAAAGGGGATCGGTCTCGAGATGCTGGAGCATCGATTCCGCGGTGACTAGCGAAGAAGATTATGGGCAATCGGTAAGGAGGCAGAAGCTCAGGGTCACTAGATGCTGCAGTTCCGATAGCGCTGTTCTTAGCGACGACGATCAGAACAAGGGTGAGTTGAAATTCAGACGTTTCGATCAAGATTTTGTTATGGGAATTCGATGGATTTTAGTCATTAGTCCGCTATATCTTGAAATTCCGTTTTACAAATGTGTCATCGATGAATATTTACGTATCTATGAAATTAAATTAAATACTTATGTTAAATATTTCGAATTCTTTAATGATTTACTTTATAAAAGAAAAAAATATTTTCAAGTTGATCATGAAGTTAGTGAATATTTCGATATTTTCATCTCCGATCAAAATAATCAAATAAATCAAGTTCTCCGTATATGTGAGAAAATTCTTGTCTTTTTAATAATACGAATCAAAAATGGGTTATTAATTTGACATATATGTATATTCCATAATTTCAATTTCTCCTTTCCACGTGAAAGGAATCTCAATATTACTTCCGTTATACTTAATCACACCATTACATTATTGATAATTTCTACATAAATAAATAAATATATATATATATATATATATATATATATTTTAATTTATTGACTTAATATAGAATTTAACATCAATTATTGATAATTAACTTTTGTATAATTCACGACAGAAATATATATTTTAGTGAAAAAAACTATACTATGCACATGATCTCTATGCAAATGAGATTTCTTCCTTAATTTTTTCCTTAATCTCATAAAATAAATAAAACATTGGCATTTAATAAAGACATCGAAGCATATTTAAGTTGCACTATTTTCTTAATAAAATGAAAATATTTATATTTCATTGCTTTTGTATTTAACACAAATTTCTAATTTTTTAAATACATATGGATTATTATATTTATTTAGACTATTCAAATTATATAATCCATTGGGATTTTAATCGAAAATATCGTAATTAAATATTTTATACGTCAATAGGTATTCGATAGGCTATTTTACATTTCGAATTAATATTCTTTTAATTGATAGCATTGGAATTCTTTACAATTTTATGCAAATCTGGAAATTTTTTTATCTCATCGGTATGTGTGTACATCTTTTCCTTCAATTATATCTAAAGCTATTAAAATATTGTTAATGATTTATTCGTATACAAAATATATAAATATATTAATCTTTTTTTTAATCATAATTTTATATATATTACAAATTTTTGATTAGTGCAATATTTTCTAAATATGTCATTATTTCTATTAATAATTTCGCGTTAAAAGAATAATTTGATCACTAGTTTATTTAAACGAAACATACAAGCCAAATCTTCACAAATATGCCTTCTATCGATAACAAATTAAAATTTCCGACATATTTTTATTTTTGTTATATTATGCTCTGAATCTATTTATATAATAATTGTTATAAAATCATAAATGAATTTAACTATTTTTTTTAAGTATATATTCCTTGTCGAATGTTATACATATGAATCTAATAATTTTAAATTATATTAATATTAGATTTATTAATCGATATAATTTTACCCCAATAAATATATATATATATATATATATATATATATTTCTCATAAACTCGAACGCTAAAGATTATTTTATTATCAATGATAGTGTCAATTTGTCAAGCCATTCATTAGTTTCTTAAAATAATTTTCATCATATTAAGTAGATCATTTATTTCCGTCACAGACACAATTTTCTATTCATCGTAAATCTGATTTATGTTGAAAATCATTTTTTATCCGATCTATACCAATAAATATTTTGTCAATTTTGCTCAACTTCACGTTATTTATTAAGTCGAATGTTATGCTTTTTTTATTTACTAATATTTCATTTTATTCTTTTTTTTTTTTGTTTTTTTGTTTTTTTTGTTTTTTGTTTCCTCTATGTAATTCCTTGTTCTTATTTTCTTATTTTTTTTCTCTTATTTTTAATCGTATATATAATTGTTTTCTTTGTCACTGCTGTATTTTGTATACATTGGACATTGTGTATATACATGTATTTTCAATTTTAAACTTAGTTATCTGCCTATTGGTTAACTTATCAATTCCTTATGAAACTTTTGAATGATCAAATATATCGCTTTAACGTAATTCTTATTCCTCTCTATGCTTTCCCACACTTTCGGATAATTAATTTGCTCCTCATGCTGATTTGATCTGTGAAAAGGAATATATTCGTTTCATTTGACAATTTTTATCTTCTGTTGAAAATAGCTTATAGAATAATCTCAAGCTCAATGGCAGGTTCATCCAGACTGTCGCAATAAATCTAATCCCATTTATTCGAATGATTAAAACACATGAAACTGCCGAGCAAATGACTAATGTCTGTCGTGTCACTCCCCGAAAACATAAATATAAAAAAGTCTGGCTTTTCGAACATCAGGTGACAGTGTCGAGAGTGAGTCGAGCGACGGGAGGCCCAGGTATTGGCGAACGCCCAGTGTCGTCGTCAGCGATTACTCGGACTATTCGTACTTTGACGAGAAATTCGAACGCAGCGACTCGGAGCTGGAAAAACTTGAGAGTAATAGCGCTAGCCCTAGCCAAGCTAGCAGCTGCTCCTGCCTCGATTGCGACGAGGGCCGAGACTTCCAGGATCTTTCGCCGAGCCTCGAGAATCACATGCTTCAGGTTTGTCGGCACCGACGACACTCAGACTCTTGTTGTGTTTGCGTGGGGCCCATAAACCTCAATATTTCAAGGTACACTTGCTTACAACAGCATTGAGTATTTTAACAAGAAATAGTAAATAATTTTATGTAATGATAGATGAGAACTGCTGTCCACATATTGGCATTAAGCTCTTACAAAGGTTGGCGATCGATCGCACCTTGACACTTTCGAAAAAGTCTCTTTATAATCATCGATGCCCTATAATGGGCTTCAATGTGCTTTTGAATAGAACAATTTTTTTTTTTTCTTTACTTTTAGAATTTTTAATTCACTAAGAATGAGTGTCACAAAGTAAATTTCAATCTTAAAGGTCAATATATTAATTGCTATGTCGACTTCACTTATCTCATTTAATGAAAATTAAAGGCTCCGACAGTTGGGTAAACAAACAATCATGATGAAGAATTTGTATGTTTCTTGAAAATGAATGTAATTTTGGAAACATTGTAAAAGTAATTAATTTAATTATTGATAAATAACGTAAGTGCAATGTATTTTAATGGAAGTGACGTTATTGAAATTGCCATGTAATATAAAAGAATGTTCGAGCAATCCGATTAACCGATTGCCATTGAGTGAGTAAATGCGCAAGTCAGCCAGTACGGGTGAAAAATGAATTCTTATTTGCTTATGGAACAATGAACACATTGGCTTGCAACAACTTCCGTTCTTAGAGCTGTTTATAACGGGCACTGTCTATTTATATTTGTCGTAATAAATTATGTCAAATCAACAAAATCATTATTATTCCCTGCTTCTAAGAACTTTTTAAAATATAATTATCTTGAAATAACCTTTCATAAACAAAATTCACATTAGACTACGTTCATTTAATTATACAAAGTATAGATATTATTATGATTATGTATGAATTTTAAATTCTTTACGGAAATATAGATGATAACAGAAGTATCCAATTACGTAAAAATTAATGACATAAATAATTAATTTATATCATAAATTCTTTTGTTTTCAATTTATAATAATGTGTGTTAAGTAGGCGTAAATAGCGGAATTTAGGAGTTATTGACGAGTCGCTAACGAGTAATAATTATGAAGAAAATATAAATATTCAATACATTTCCAATGTGACTTGTAGCAGGCACATAAATGATGGTGGGAACAGGCGAAATTCCTGTTTGGCATCCTCCAATCTATATTATACGAAACTATCCGTTGGCTACGACGAATCGACCAGGACATCAGAGATGAAAGACAGGACGACAGCGGCAACGACGACAACGACGTACGAGCTCCTTGACATTCCCCCAAGCCGCAAGATCTCAGACTGCTCGACGATTTCAAGTTTGAGTGGTGATGAATTTGAGGTCACCGAACTGCAGCCGATAAAGCACACTTCGGTGAGTTTTCCCACATATACATTACATTTGTAAGAAAATTGTGAATAGCGTGCCATCGCGCCCTCTAGCAGGATTGTGAAAAGTGAATGTCGTTGATTTGTAATTCTATAAGACTTTAGTCGGTATGGTAGATTGTCCTCTCAATCTTTTACTCTACAAATTAATTTTTGTGATTAACACTTGATGATTAAGGGATCTACTGTTTTGAGCTTCTCATTTAAAGATTTCAACTGCTTTGTACCCTATCGAACATTTTTCGTAAATAAAAATTTCCATTTGAATCCATTAGCCGTTTAAAAGCTAAATATAATTGATATCAATGTAATATGTAAAATATTTGTAGATAAAACGTAAATATTTGTTTAATTATTAATGATTATTCATCATTTAAAAATATTAATGCAATGGCGTTATTGAAAGATTGCAAATTATGTATAGCATCTAATTTTTTTAAGGGCTCATTTAAATTAAGATAAATTATTATATTAATTATAAAATATGGAAACTAAGAAATAAAACGATTTAATAACACTTGAATTATTATTTATACATATGTGGATATTTAATGTTAGGGTATTATTTCAATATCTACGAAACTATGAAATTTTATGTCACGGAATATTGGAAATATAATGTGACTGCATAATATTTTTATCCTAATAATTGAATATTTAGACTGATTTTTTTTTTGTCAAATATAAAAATAGGATAAAATATTACCCAAATTCAAATAATTCTTTCATACTGCACTAAGTACGAAAGAAATTTAACAGTTTTACCGTTATATAAAACTATCTGATCAATATTAATAATAATAATAATAATAATAATAATAATACTAATAATAATAATAAGATTTAATACTGAATTTTTATAATTTAATTTAATAATTTCATATCTAATAAATAAATTAATTATTTGATTCATTGAATTACCTTATAAAAATGATCAATGCACGTAATTTTTATTAAATTTGTTGAATGTTACATGCTAGAGAAAAGAAGTGAATGCATTGCATTCAAGTAGGGAATTCATTAAAAAAAAAAAAAAAAAAAAAAAAAAATTACTCGTTACTTAGCATCTAAAAAAAGATCAACAGAAAAATAAACAAGTATAAAAAGAAGTTTGAACGTCACCATGCGGTGTGAGAAAACAAGTTTCCTGATAAATATGCTCATAAGCATCAACGGTGACTAATGTTCAATTTTATTCTTTCTTAAGAAGAAAAAAAAAATCACCGTACGGTTATACTTTCAACTTTGCGCGAGCACCGTTAATCAAAGAAAACCCGAGTGCCGATTGAATTAATGCGTAAAGAATCTATTTGCGTGCGTTAGTGTCTGAACACATGGTCCGCTCTAATATGTAAGTCGTTTTATCATAGGAACCGAACACTTGTTTGTTCATTTCTCTTTCAATACTTCCACGTATTCTTAAGCCTATTCATTGTCTTTTTACTTAAGCGATTTCCAAACAAAATTGTGCATTTAGACTTTCTTTATTATTGCCTTTATTTTCTCTTCATTGCATTAATTATATTATTTAAAGTAAATTATATATTGCAGTGTGGAAGCTATATCAAATTGTATTTCATAAAATATGAAAAATATGTATCACGAATTAGTGCCATATTCAATTATATTAAAATTCATTTATTCTACAGATTTGCAATGAAAGACAAAAATATGTAATTAGATGAAAGTTTCGAATTGCGTTATTAAATAAACATTTATTTTATGTCACATCGTAACATAAAGCGAAGTTCCCCCATACATTTATACATTTTAAGAGTTTCAACAATGGATTTCAAAGTCAAAATAACTGCAAACATGTTATCTGATATGTCAAATGGGTCTGATATTACATAAATTAATGCATATTTATCTTTAACTACGTAAGTGCACTTTTTAAAAAAGTGAATCGAGATAATTGTAAAAGAATCTTATTTCAGCAGTGATGCTATTACAGAAAGTCTTAACAGATTATTCCAATTCTTAGTTAGAAAATTAGCTTTTAATATTATTTGTCTGAAAATTTTCATTACTAATTAATAATTAAGGCAATATAACATCCCAAGTAATTTATACAACAATGACAATACTATCAATAGAGTTTCGTCAAAAATCAACTGTACTACAATTATTATCTATTTTACTACTAAAAATAGCCGTTCCACAAACATACATGTAGACATACATTTCTAAATATGCATATACAAAAGTGTTTAGATATATAAATTTCTTCTCTAAAATGTGATGAAAATTTTGGCATTAAATTAGCATGCAATCAATTTTTTGTTATTATTCTTAATAATTATTACCATTTATTATATTATTTATTATATTTTATGCCATAAATTAGTTTTTGTTGTGTAAATTTCACGTTTATTGAATTATTTCATTTGTAACTGAATGTGTCGTTTAAAGTGTACTATTTTATAATATTAAATTCATTGGATTTAATCATTTTAAGAACACCGATTAAATTTAGACAATTTAAATGTACTTGGAGTTGAATTTAATCAAATATTTATATGTAATGATATCGTTTTATTTTGTGATATTAATTAGCAACATGTACACATTGATATTGCCGAGCAATTTAAATAAAAATAAAAGTATTGTTGATTATATTAATTTATTTATAGAATTATTGAATTAACAATGATTATTCATACTCTTTTTTTTTTTTTTTTTTTTTTTTTTTATATCAATTTCTAAATTTCTAAACAAAAAATATTCGAAAGATCGCATTTACTTTATTAGAATGCGATCCATTCATTCTTCAATTGATAAATCTCATTTCCTCTATAATGAAAGCAGTTCATTAAGTGACATCAGTATCCTCTTACAGAAAATGTAAAGTATTTTGCAATAAGAAATCATTGTAATGAAAATTTCTGAGAAATACTTGAAATGAAGATATTTAATCTTTAAAAATTGTAAAATTAAATAAAAATTTATTTAAATATTCATTACTAATTTTAGTTGTATGAAAAAATATTTACTAGCTATAACAAACATTTTATGAATATTATAAGATTTCAAGGGCTTCAAAGTTTTGGCATAAGATCGGATGTTTTCTCTAATTAGTAGAGACTCACGAATAATAACTCACGAATAGTCACTAATTATGACAATTTAAATTTATACATATGCTAAAATACAGATTAAATCATTAAATAAATAATAAGTACAATTGTTAAGTTTATTCAAAATTTCGTTATTTCTAACAGCTGATGGACTATATATATTCCTATAAATAAAGCTCTTACAATGTGTCCCAATGATAGTTATTAATTATAATCACCACTAATGCGAGAAAGATGAGTATTTAGATGAAATACAATGTAATACAATGCATTGGTAGCGGTTGAGAGACGGAAAACGCAAAATCCTCTCGAATATCAATTCATTGCACATTTATCTACAAATTTTCTATTAATGCTCATATTGTTAATAAGCTTAGTTGTTATGTACTTCTTACAGTTATAAGGAAGTTCAATTAAAATATGAATGAAAAAAATACAGCCTTGCATAGTTAATCATAAAATATTAATGATTAATGCACTTCTGCTCATTATTGTAGTGAAAATAAAAATAAAAATAAAGCAGGAATAGAACATTAAATAATCTAAAATACGTACAACGCTCAATGAAGAATAAAAAGGGAGACGAAGAGTTAATATATTTTCGCATTGTTTCTTCATATTTTTCTTCTTAGCTAATTTCAATTAAAAGATATAAAGTAATCAATACACAATATAAAATAGCCTTAAGTTTAATTACGTTGAAAAGTATCAATTAAAATCAGATTTATGTTTAAATACTTTAAACCAATCAATCTGTTGTGAATATACTCATTGTTATTTTTAAATTACATAATATCTATTCATAATTTCATAAATTTTTATTCATAATTATTATAAAGTTAGAGTTTTAATTAATTCACTTTTTTACTTTTAAATTCAATTTTATTTTAATTTCTAAATAATATTTAGTGAACGTCTTGTAATATTTAAATCGACATGTAAAATTTTATTTCACAAAGTAGATTTATATAACTAATTCGCAAGTGAATTAATCGAGTATTAAATAATATTAAATACAACTATACGTTATATATTTAATATTATATAATTATGATTGAGATTCACAAAATCAAAAAGAAAATTGAGTTTAATTATAATTGTAAATACTATATACCTCAGTGTAAAAATAATTTTGAGGTATGTATTTTTTTGAATTTAATTAGATTTTCTTTTTAATTATTAGTTTATCATTGTTTCATAGAAGCAAAATAAAGTGGTGAATTTGGTCAGTGAACTCTATTCGGTCAATATCTCGTATAATTTTCGCTAAAATTGAACAAAAAATAAAATCGATATTTTCTACTGGTTCTGCAGAAAATCATATAATTAAAAATCCTTGATCCGATGAATAAACATAAATGGTAATGATATATGCACACGCGTACATCCTTTACATTATTCTTTGACCTTGATGACTTATGTAATATAAAAAAGCAAGTAAAAAACTGATCGTTGTTGAATAACGGCAGATACCATGAATCTTAATTTCATATTAAAAAAATTGGAAGCTTATTGGCTTGTCCACTAAATAATTTACGCTTCTGATTTGTATCAAACATTGATCAAATAAATCTATTTAACGTTTTATCGAGATGTTCTATTTTTCAAACTTACAAGTTAACATTAGTCTATCTCTTTGATCCCGATCTTTTTTTACTTCAGTTTCTTGCTGCGCATATTTATTAAACACAATGAACTCAATTTATATTCAAACTAAAAGCCTATTCTATTTTAAGCTCCCATTTAATTATTTGTTTATATTAGATTCGATTTTTTTTTTTTTTTTTTTTTTTTTTTTTTTTTTTTTTTTTTTTTTTTTTTGAAATGACAACACATTTTAAATTGATTTCGATATAATTTAAATGGTTTTTTTTTTTTTTAATTATTTCGAATGAAAATTTAATAACATTAATAATTATTTTCCGAAATATTCTATATTAATTATTCATAAATTATATTATAAATGTGGAAACAGCTTTTTTTCTCAACGCATTATTTTAATATTCATTTTTTATAATTTCATTTGTATTCTCTATTATAGAGAATAATACTACATTGTTATTGCATCGTCTGCATTATGTGTTGCAAAAATAACCGAAGAATTCTGGATAAAATTCTCATTAGAAATGTAAGCTGGTTTTAAGCTTTTATTTAATTGGCTTTATAAAATAGTTTAATTACTACTTATTGAATTATTAGAATTTCGAAAAGTTTCTCTCTACTTAAATTGAGAATAAAAATATAATCATATTCTTGCAAGAAATATATATTTATAATTTAGGTTTTTATAGTCGTTTTATTGCTACTTTAAAATAGGATTATTTAGTTGGAATCGTGTATTAAAAATACATATTTTTATTCTCATTTAATTTTCCATGAATTTGCGAAGGCTCATAAATTTTTAGACCAAGTTAATTAGTGCACATAAAAATAAACAAAAATAGTCAAGTTCTTAAAATACTTTTTCTTTATATAAATGAAATTCAGTTTGTTAACAAATATTTTTTATAAACTGAGCATACTAATGTATCCGTATAGTAGGGAAAAAATATGTTGAATTGTCAATTATTATAATGATAATAATGAGCATAACATCTTTGATGTTAAATTTACGAAAGTATAAGTAACGAAAGAATAAACTCCAATTGTTATAATTATATGGAAATGATGCTTCAAGAAATGGTATTAAAATATCATTTAAGTGAAACAAAAGACAATTTTATTATAAAAAGTACATATCTCATTAGTTTTATAAAGTATAATTTAAAAAAAAAAATAAAATAAAATAAAATAAAATAAAATAAAATAAACAGTAAGATAGACATAAAAATATTAACAAAATATAATAATAAATTTTCTTGACGGAACAATATGTTTAAGTCATCTGAGTAAGATTTTTTCTTTTAATTAAACGATGATAAGCTTCCAAATTTCCAAATTGACCCAACAATTTACAATTAAGCTAATCGGTAATGCGTACAAACACATATATATCGCCATAATAATTGTAATACTCGGCTTTCCTCGTACTTCCTAATTACTCATCAGCCGGTGGCATCTCGTTTGCTCTTTTCCCTTGTAAAGCACAACTAAGGACTTAAATATGAGCATTTGTAGCCGTGCTTGGGCATTCCGAAAGTCATGCGCATTTACCCAATTGCGTAGGCTCTTAAGTAACAGACTGTCCGGCGCTCGGTCGACGCTTCGTTTCGATCCTATTTCATCGGCATTTACCAGCGACTGACTTTTATGGCAATCGATCAACTGATGCGGCAACGTTGTTTGTTTCTATTTATTTATTTATTTATTTATTTATTTGTTTATTTTTATTTTTGTTGTTGTTGTTGTTAGATCTTTCATTCTTGGGGTACGAACTCCAACGTGAGTCAATAAAAATTGCTTTACATCTGGAACTAACATTACGGCAACAAATTACACCCAAACATTGAATATTTCGAGAATCTGTTGGTGTAGAATTCAGGAAAAGCTGTTAATCATTTATCCATTCATTCGGAAATTCATTTCAATTATTTTATTCCGTTAAATAAATATTTCATGGACTTACTTGATTTATTTCTATATGTGTACTTACATTTAATTCTGTATATCTTTTCAAACTCTATTATATCGTGTTGCTCTAATCATTCTATGCATGAAATCCTAATAATTTTGATGTTATTTGATAGATTTTTCTGTTTTTTCTGTTTTTTCTGTTTTTTTTTTTTTTTTTACAAAAATTGTGTCGCGCTTTTTTGAGCTTTACAGAATGAATTGAAAACACAGCAATTTATTTAAAGTAAAACAATATAATCTAGACTGGTGATACACGTAAACATACAAAAATGTACAAGCACTTTATATACGTAAATTTTTAATATAAATATATTAAATATATATCCAATTTTTTTACAAATAAATATGTATTGGCACAATCCTTTAAAATTATATCTATGGCCATGCACACTTGATTAAAACTCATGAAAATATTAATTTGCATTTAAAATAGGCAAAAGCATATTTTTGTATTAAGACAATTAATCATAATATTACTATTTGAGCGATTCTGTTTTACGGTGTAATGCACAAAAAATAATCAATTACATCTTTCTTGATATTCGTACTTACTTTTTGTATTAATTAAAAAACTAAATCTTTAAATTTAGTCTTATTATTAAATGTATTTATAAAATATAATATTAAATGTTTACGTACTTATTTGTTAATAGAGTGATCTAATATTACATTTAGAACGTTTGCATTATTCTTATAAATGAGCTAATATATAATGCTTATATTACATATATAATTTTCAATATCTTGCTAAAATCCATTTCTTTCACATGACTGTATAATTTCAGATTGAAGATAAGAATAAGCTAAGAATAATTTGTGATTTATAATAATTAGAAATTTGCTCTTTTACATCATGGTATTATGCATAACAATAATGTATTAACGGAAACATTGCAATAAACATTTGAAAATATGAAAGAGCATCAATTTTTTATGTAAGACTGTATTCGTGAAAATCAAAAAATATCACTGATTTATTGCCTTTATTTAAATTTTAATAATTCGTTAAATCTATTGAATTGCTTATAATTTTTAATTCTCATTTACGCGTAAATTTGAAATATTTAAATATTTTATTACAATTTAATAAGATATAAAATGTCATACCTCACTAAAATTTGTAATTTTAAAGCAAAAGTATAATGCAAGTATTATGAATGTTATGAAGTAATGAAAACTTACACGAGCCTCGGAGACACGAAGTTATGCGATTCGCATAATATTTCGGTAAAAGAATTTAAATAAATTAAAAATAAAAAATTAAAGTGATCGATATGTTATAGAAGAAGTGCGTGAAAGTTCAGTAATTTCATGGTTTTATATGGAGGATGCGTATTTTTATTTAGTATGTAATTACGTATGATTTATATGTGTAAATAAATGTGAAAAAAAAATTGTTCATTCAAGATTAAGATTTCATAATAACGAAGATTATAATCAATAATAACATAATGAATTACTTAACAATGGAACATATTCGATGCCATATGAAGATTTTAATTAACATCTATCGAATACGTTAAATTTGATTTATCTTCACTTTAATGTAGAAAAAAAAAAAAAAAAATGCTACTGCTACATATTAATAATTTAGATGCTTTACCTGTTCGATAATTCAAACTGATAGTCATTATGGCAGTCAAATTATAATCGAAGAGCATTGGATTACGAAATAATTAAAATAATTAAAATATAAATATTGAGACGAAGAAACGGTATGTGTCTGGACCTTCGTTATTTAAAATTAACGGTATTTAAAGAGTTTTGTCTAAACAAAATATTTTAATCGGCAGTTTTCATGCATACAGTATCGTGTTTATTGCATGAAATATGCATATGAACATTCTATGATGATGCACATGTGTAGGTATGAGTTAAGCATATTTTCAATATTCTTTAAATTGCTTGCATATTGTGTATTTCAATTTTTAAGCTTCTATAACAATAGCTAGAGTATTAATTCTTAATTACTAAAATAATTGAAGGCGAAATTTTTTTATTATACAAAATGTTTCGATTGAAGTGAAATGACAAGCAGTGTATGTAAAATATCTGGTGGCTTAATTATTTTTATCATCGATACTAATATATTAAACAAATTAAAAATGTTATATAATTATAATCTAGTAAATGTATTATTCGATTAAACGAGTAGTTAGTTGCATATGTATTATCATCAAAAATATATATTATGAATATAAATGAATAGAAATATTTAAGATATGAATTATCAGAATATCATTATATATAATCTAATTCACTTTTATCGATTACTAATAGAATAAGAAATTATATATAAAAAATTGTTTTAAGCAGCACATAACCACGGATTTAATATATAATATCAAATTGAATAGAATTATATTACACCGGCAAGGAAAGAGAAAGAGTGATCTAACTTAATTATATTCAAAGAAAATAAGTAATAAAAAAGAGCGTATTTGTTAATTTTTAGCTCAAGATTCGGACGAAATGATCGTAATATTGCGTGGATTTATTTAATTTGGAAAAAAAAAAAAATAATAAAAAAAATTAATAAAATAAAGAACTAAAAAATATGAATACGTTCATTTTACAAATGAAGCTCCGTTAAATTTCTTTTCAAATTTCATATATCTTTTCATATATACGAGGACAAAGTAAACAACTGTTGGTCATTCATTCTGTGTCGATGAATATATTGAACGAATTTTCAAAACTATTGATTTTTAAGTTTGTAAAAAACATTTTTTATTACGTGCATTAGCAGAACAATATTTTACAATGTATAATACATATTATGCTAATTATATAATTTACAATTAATAGGATATTGCCTTTATACGAGGATAATATTCCAGGAAGAATTATTTATTGATTATGTTTTTTTTTTAAATTGCTGAAACATAGTGATTTTAGTTGACATCAACATTTATTTTTATAATATTTTTATAGGACATTGACTTTTGTAAAATTTAAATAGTCTGTAATAATAAACAATGAGTGTTTATTGTAAATAATACCAAATACCAATCATAATATAAATTTTGATATTAAGCTTAGAAGAATAATCCTTTTACACTATATTGCTAATGAAAAATATAGAATTTTGAATTTTATTTGAATTTTATTTATATGTTGAATTGCCATATTTAATGTCTTATAATTATTTAAAACATTGAGTATAAAGTTCATTAAAAATAAATTTATATTAGGATTTCGTGACAATGCATAAACTATACTCTATTGTTTATTATCATGAATTATTAAAACTATTCCTTTTAAAGCTATAAAATAATATATAAATTATTTACTGAAAAAAGATACCTCATATTTGTTTAATACGATGATATTTTTATAACAGCTAAAATACAGTATTAAAATATATTAAATAATTTTTATTAAATCATTTAGGATTTTATAAAATTACAAACAAATTTTTAACACAAAACATTTTCTATACCTGATCAGAAAGTTTCTCTATTTAAAATGTAATATAAAATTTAATTCAAACAAGTGGCTCATTCTGTAGTGAATATGATTTTATTTAATAATGTTTAAACGGTTACGATTACTTTGTTTAAATGTATGCGCTAAAGAATACAAATATATTCCTTAATATTTCAATTGCATATCTAGCTTAATGATCTTTATTACAAGCGATATATATTAAAATGCGATATATATTAGAATTTTCATTATACAATTTAAACAAACCAGTGAAACGATAATCAATCGCAAGTGGAGACGAGGATAAAGATTTATGTTGTAGAATATGTCAGAACTAAGTTCTTCTATAAGTCTTTTATCAAATGTCATTTAAGCAAAATTATTAACGCAAAATTTTATCTCTTTTTCATCATTTAATATTATAACTATTTTTTCAAAGAAGTATTTTATACAATAGCAGTTTTTCTTTTATATGTAAAAATATTTCTCAATATGATATTTTTGCTATTTTATAATTTTTCTTACACAACATAAAAAATACAATATAAACATCCGTTAGATTTATCGACAGATATCACCAACATTTATCATTAATTTTATTTATAATATTTTTCTATATATAGAACTTTATATTTTATTAAGCTATTTTAATAGTATAACAAGTTTGGAGAGGGAGAAATTTTATTAGATAAAAATAGCCAGTATTTCCGTAAAATTCAAGGTCAATATTTGAATGGCTCGATTTGCTATTATAATCGTAATATTAAAATGACTAAATGGCGAATTAGATTTTTCCTATTAAATACACAAACATTTATTAAAATCAGTAAGTAAGTAAATTCTATTGTAGTTAATTTATTATTTAATATTTTGTTCATATTTGATGAAAAGTTCAAAGTAATTATTCACTTTATGGTAATATCTTTTTAGCATACTAATGCATGTTATTCACTATGAACAGTTTAAATTTTCAGTTTTAAATTAGAAATATCGATGTGTTCAAGATAAGTTTCAAAGTTTCAAAAAAAGAAAAAGTCCCTCTCACGCACAAATATACATTAGCAGTGAAACTCGCAGTAAACTATTCACAATGTGATAAATATTTTACATTTTTCATTAAATATATATTTTTTCTTCTTTTTTTTTTTTTTTTTTTTTTTTTTTTTTTTTTTTAACAAACATTTATTGTTAATCGAATTATTTATATAGATTTCAGACAATATTACAATTGCAAAAACTGACAATTATAATAGAACGAACAAAATAACTCGTCGTCGGTAATTTTAAAACTTTACGAATATCTAATATCAATTTATTTTTCGAAAGTCAGATAAAAATAGATAGCTTTTGATATAAGAAATCTGTGTTTTAAGTAATATACAATTTACAAAAACTTAATATAACAATTATTATTGTTGTTAATATTATTATATTTTAATGTGGTTGCTATTAGTTTTATTGTCTGTTTAATGCCCGACATCATAAAATTGATGAGAAGGAAGCTGTTTTTATAGTCAGTAAAAATAAAAATTTGTGTTACGATGCAGATTCAGCAGATCGTTGGTAAAGTTAAATCTTTACAGTCCAAATGAGTGCAGAATCAGATCATCTCAATGATTATCGCTTTTACTTTGTGCCTATTAATGTCCCATCTTTATTTATTTATTATTCTTATTTTTTCATTTTCTTACCTCAAAATTCTTACTTCCGACTACTACCTTCGATATTTACAATTTGCGGCCTACATAAATGACAATGATTTTTTTTTTTTTTTCATTAATTTTCTCAATGCAATCTCAATTATGCAAAAAGAAAATATTGACTCTGTATAAATTTTTTTTTTTTTTTTTTAAATATTCTTACTGTACATTTGAAGTGAATTATTTCACGAACGACTGTGTTACGAGAAGAGTTGAAAATTTAAATAGGTATTTGTGACAAAGGATGTCATCTCGTTAAAGCAACTTCGATATGATCGTTATGACGTAAAGAGCACATGCGAATATTGCATATTTTTTCACTCATACGCGTCACACCAAAAGTCGCGCAGAATTCAACTCGCAATTGTATCGGCTTTACTGCCCGAGCATTACGACGAAATAAATTTACAATTTCATTTAAGATTTATTCACAGCTTACGATTGTCTACTGAAGCTTTAATCTTCAACAGTTGCTTTTCGGTATCGTTCTCAAAGATTTATTTTAGCACACCTCTTTTCTCTTGCATACAAGCGCTTACTTAATTAAATCTTAATTTTTTGTTAATTTGTAATTATCAAGCATTAAACAATAGAACAAAAAGTAGATAATTAATTGGAAAGTTTCATAAGGTGTTGGTAAAGTATAGGACTGAAGATCGCTCGTTACAACACAGCTTTTCGTTAAATTACGAACGATCATCTTTTTAATGGAAAAAGTCACAAGGTTATTGTAGAAGCATATTTATAATTTGTGGTGAAAAAAGTGTCGATGTCAGCTAATGATCCGACACAAAAGATTCGGTAATTTTCAGCAATATTTGTTTTCTTTTGACAATTAAGCAATCATTAAAGTTAGTAGTGCGAAGTCACTGATAGCGGACAATTCATCAACTTTCCTTACTTCAAATACGCTACTATCTCCAATCATCGAATCCAGCCGTATGGATTTAATTATTTCAACCACTCTCTCGCGTCTTTCCTCTGCGAATAATTCCTTTAGCTACTACAGTGTATCATTGGACACTCTTGCGAGTCGGTAAATGTTCGCTGAGCTTTGATATTACAAATTCAATGTCCGACAATCTCGCTAGAAATCTGGAAAACACGTATCCGTTATTAGTGAAAGTGGATCGAATGCCAAAAATATTTCACTATCGATCTTCCACCTAAAAGCCAAATTTGTGTCTTTGGAAGTGCCGCCGGTGATAAATTCGCTCCAATCGCTCGAGCCTCGACTCTGTCGTCGCGCTCAGAAATCAAAGGGCTGGCGCTTTAAAAATAAAGTCTGGCCTATCGGCAGGGCAACTCATCGTCACCCGGGCTACCAGCCACGAGGAGCCTGAGAAACGCGTGGCGCGTTACAAAAAAGAAAAGGACAAGCCCGCCGGGGGCCTTGCGCTCGCGTCGCTGCTCCCGATGCCTGGCGTCACGCGCCGCCGCGACGCTCGCGAGCTGCCAGTCCGTAGCTGAGAGTCACGGCGTCGTCACGACGCCCCCTCAATCGTAATGACGCCCGCTGGATCGGGAACGGCCATGCGAGTAGCAGTGCATCCTTCGGTACTCCGTGCTCGCCGTCGTGACAGCTTTCGTGAGTAGTGACGACCGCGGTGAGGATGCGGATTAGGAAGTAGGAGCCGGGTGTAATCGAGCATTGGCCTCTTTGGATTCTCGAAATGTTCGGTGCCTGGGGATAAGGGATTCTCTTGGACAGAGTTCGAGGACGCGAGTTGGAGTGTATCCTTGCTGGGATATCGATTCGAGGGCGAGGATAAAACAAATTATGGTAGACTAATAGGGATAGCGCCAAAGCACTGTAGCTATTATAATTATTAAATGTGCGAGACACGAGGCACAATGTTTTTCAAGTGTTCCTGTGCATTCGCTCTGTGGACGATTCCTCTTTCGCTTTGGAGGATAAGTTTTATTTTAATCTTTGTTAAATCAATGACTAAGTAGTTTGTCAATTTCTTAGAAGCAGTGTTTAATGTCGGGAGCTACCGATATACGTTACTACTTTGTTTTAATGTTGTTGGCGGATATTAAATTGTCGAGGGAGCGCCGAGAAGAGTAAATGCGACTGATAAGTTGGCGATAATTTGACTAATTTTCTAATCAATTCACTTTTCGATCAGATCGAGACCCTCCTCTTCATTCCCCATAAGAAAGAACCTCTCTCATGTATGTAAATATTAATGTATGTTGCAAAGCCTTTTAAAAAATTATGAAACGATTCCTTTCAGTTTCCTTTATCTGTCCATGCCTTTTCACGATATTGTCAACGGAAGTATCGCTTTTGATTCATCACGTGCGTACGTGCATGTGCATGCGCGTATAACAAAGATTAATCTATGAAAAGTGAAATTTCGCGACCTAAAGATAAAGCATAAATACGTTAACAAACAAAAAAAAAAAAAAAAAAAAAAAAAAAAAAAAAAAAAAAAAAAAACAAAAAA
>NW_011948414.1:707718-740749 GCF_000503995.2 Ceratosolen solmsi marchali | reverse complement strand
ATATATATATATATATATATTTATTTCTTTGTTTCTTTTTCTTTTTCTTATTCCATTTCAAGTACAAGCCGCGTGTGATTTAGTACAAACTAGTTTATTTTTCATAATTACAGCGAGAGAGTAATATTCACCAACCAACCATTAGCCAAAGATTTATTGAAAAAAACGCATCGGCGGGGTAAATTAAAATTATAAGAACGCAAAACCACGAGCTTACCAAGACATATCCCTATACTCTGTTAAATTAAAATTAGTAAATCGAATGTTTTTGAAAAGCAACTCGAGTTTCTCATATTACCACCAATCTCCACGTGTTGTTTTATTACGATTTAGCATCTGTAGGCACTTAGTAAGTTATAAATCTCCATTATCTTATCGCGATCACTAAACATGCGCTCGTGAGGAAGTAATAGTGCAGCCAATGAGATCGAAAATTCACTGTAAATCATATCGGCAAGTTCACTGTTTTATCCTCGCACGAGAAGGACAAAGGAAGGTTAAAAGCATGGACGGGGAAAGCAAGTGCGCGAATGCGCGTTGCCAAAAGTCAAGCTCGGTTACAACGGGATCTCCCATAACGCCGACCCTCAACCTCATGGAGCAGCTCCTCCTGGCCAAAATGGAAAAGCACAGCATTAGCCAGGAGGAGAAGGAAGAACATAAGCAATTGAGCGAGGATGAGCGACGCGCCAAATCCAAGAATTCGCTACTCAGGACGGACTCGATGGACAGTCAAACGAGCATCAGCACTTTCAATTCGCTACTGTCAAATGAATCAGGATCTGTCGGTAATCGTTATTGTAGATGTGACGACTGCTTGCTCGGAATCGTTGACAAATATCAGCAGAATCAATCTAGTCCTGGTCGGAAGAAGGTAATTCTCATTGGCTTTACCATTCGCTTTTGCTGACTTGAATCAAACACAAATCAAGCTGCCTCTGCCAGTCTGACTATGATTGACTGATAAAACCATGTAGGTGATGATGCATCTTATTATAAATATTTTTTACACTCAAAGTGAACGTTATCATGCTATTTTTCTTTCTTTCTCTTTCATATTATCTTCTTCTTCTTCTTCTTCTTCTTCTTCTTCTTCTTCTTCTTCTTCTTCTTCTTCTTTTTGTATTTCGTTTTAAACGTAAATTGGATAAATCGTTGTAAAGTCACGTTTACGGCGATTTTTAATTTATACTTTCTCGTTTTAGCGAGTGTGAAACCAGCTGATTTTAAATATAAATGCCCGTGAATTGCACATCAGCTAATTTGCACGATTGACTTATAGGAATATATGTTCTTATTGATAATAATTCTTTTAACTAATGGAGATTATGTACAATTGTAACCTACTATCCATACTTGTATAAGATAAAAAATAAAATAAAAACTATTATCCTAAGATGTTTTGTAGCGTTAATATTAAACATTTTTAACGCATCATGGTTAATAAAAAATTACGTGACGGTACAATTCAGCATGTACTAACACTTTTAATTATCTCTTCGTTTTATCTAACAGAAATTCATTATATAATTGATAATAAACGTACAACACTTAACAGTCATACGAAAGTTGTTTTAAATACAATAATTTATGAGCATTTCCAACGAAATCTTTCATCACATTTGCTAATTAGAAAAATAATAATACTATAAAATTTCATTTAACGTACTAGTACATGCCGTATACGTATAGTATATATTATTATAATGTTATAATTATTATATATCTACTTAGGATTTATTATAATCATAATTTTATAAATACATTCGAGTTCTTACAACTCAATTATTATTCAAATTAATTAATATTTTATAAGACACATTATTTATTAACCGCACACGAATTGCAATGGTTTTTCTTTTCATGAAAATAATATTATGATTTTCAAAAAATTCGAACTCTTATGACAATAACTCGCTTATGCTTATAGTTAAAAATGTTTTAATTACCCAAATTTTCCCTTACGACTATATCTGTATAATGAATCCTATAAGAGTCAGGCGAAAAACATTATGATTTATTATAGAAAATAACGCGCTGCCAATCTCATTAACTAAAAGAAAATGTAATTATTATCATAAATGTCAACGATTGATTTCAGCATTAATTATATTGAATAACATTGAAATTACTTGTATTAATAATTATAATGCATCGATCACCGAATTTATAAAGATTCGTTATTTTTCAATGTCTTTAAGTTATCTTATCATAAACCAGATTACCAAAATCAATTGTTGCATTTTTTCTTTTTGTTTGTTTTTTGTTTGTTTTTTTTTGTTTTTTGTTTTTGTTTTTGTTGCATAAATCTCGATCATGTACATTAGTTACATCAGAGCTGTACCTAATGCGATAACTGAACTTTAAAAAAAAAATCGAAAGTTATTATACAATCCATCAATCAATGTTGAAGTACATTCTTGAGCTTCTCGCCGTATGCAGGTTTGACCAGTGAGGCTGTTCCTGACTATTAGAACTTCATTTCTGTAGAAATAATGTCATTTAGTTCAGGCAATTTTAATTTAAATAGTTATATGGTCAAACTATCTAAATCGCTCTAAATGGGGTTTTTTTTTTTTTTTTTTTTTTTTTTTTTTTTTTTTTTTTTTTTTTTTTTTTTTTAAAGCGTAAATGCAAAAACTACGATAAGGTGACGTTATCGGTACAAGTTAACTTATAAATAATAGTACGAATCATTATAATACTAAGTATGCTCGTAATTTTTTCCAAATCTTCCTCATGCAGATATGCTCAAAACAATCTTCGTATATTCGAGGAAAAATATTAATCAAATCTGTATTCGGTTAACTAACAGTTTATTAAATTTAACTATTACTGAACTAACGGTTTATTAAAATTTAATAAATAAATACAAATAGAATATCATACTCTACATATATAAACTCGTAACATGTCTTTTCAATTTCCCATTATTATATATAATTTCATGTTCCTTATAAATTCCATATAAAATCGATAGAAATTAAAAAATTAAAAACAAGTGTTACCTGAAAGTGAGTAGTAAATAAGTCTTAGACTTTGTAGACAAACTGGAGTTCATTACGTGAGCAAGAACTCGTTAACGTAATCGCCGATCAATTGCAGTTGTGATCTACATCTTCCTTCATTTATTGCCTATTTCGTATTAATTTTCGTAAACACTTTCTGCTTCAATTTTAAACTAATAAATTTAAAGACAACTCGATTTTATCATAATAAATGACAATAATATATTCAGTCTTGTAAATATACAGTTTTCATTTCAGTCATCTTCATTTTCATTTCATCTTTCTGTCATCTAAGAACTTTTTCATGAATTGTTGGTGAAACCGGCAATTTTATTAATCCCAATCTGTCAATAATAGTTCGTCTAAATTTATGAAAATAATTAAACGAAGCAGGCATTTTATTGCAATATAAACGGTTTATAGAAAAGCGAAGAACTGTGTCTTATTCGTTTAAATTAGATACGAATTAAGAAGTTCGTTGAAAATATTCGTTGCAAAATGAAAAATTATTTTAAAAATCCATATTGTTAGTCCAATTATAATAAGCGGTAAAAAGAGAGAACCAACAGTAAAACTGTCGTTTCGCTTCATACAAAAACTCTGCAATTTTAAAAAACGACATTCTGAATAATCTTTTCTAACAGTCTCTGCTCATTGTTTTTTTCTAGGAAGATTTCAAAGGAGTAAAAAATTGAATGCAAAATGCGTGAGATAAATGTAGGGAGAGTATACAATTTTTTATGAGATATACCGGCGTTTGCCTCAAATATTCGTCTCCATGATTCTGCTTTCAATTCACGCATCCACGATTTAATTCCCAAAAACAATTAGTTATTAGCTTTAGTTTCATTAGTTTATAGAAAGAGTACTTAACAGCATTGTAAATAAATATCAGTAGACATTATTTCTTTACAATTCGTATTTTATATTTTCGTACGTCCGCATTTCACTCTCACTCTCACTCTCACTCTCACTCTCACTCTCACTCTCACTCTCACTCTCACTCTCACTCTCACTCTCACTCTCACTCTCACTCTCACTCTCACTCTCACTCTCACTCTCACTCTCACTCTCACTCTCACTCTCACTCTCACTCTCACTCTCACTCTCACTCTCACTCTCACTCTCACTCTCACTCTCACTCTCACTCTCACTCTCACTCTCACTCTCACTCTCACTCTCACTCTCACTCTCACTCTCACTCTCACTCTCACTCTCACTCTCACTCTCACTCTCACTCTCACTCTCACTCTCACTCTCACTCTCACTCTCACTCTCACTCTCACTCTCACTCTCACTCTCACTCTCACTCTCACTCTCACTCTCACTCTCACTCTCACTCTCACTCTCACTCTCACTCTCACTCTCACTCTCACTCTCACTCTCACTCTCACTCTCACTCTCACTCTCACTCTCACTCTCACTCTCACTCTCACTCTCACTCTCACTCTCACTCTCACTCTCACCTCACTCTCACTCTCACTCTCACTCTCTGGCTGTCACTCTCTGGCTCTCACTTTATACGCTTTTTTTGAGTTAACTCAAACAGTTTCATTTCGTAAGAGTGTTACACTGTCACGCTAACACGAGAGTGAGTGAAAGATAATTTTCTGAATTCCATTGTTTGTTAATGATTTACCTGCTGAAATGGCAATTAAAAAAAAAAAAAAAAAAAAGCAATTTAAAAATTTAAAAAATAGCAAAATAAAAAAAGTTGCCTTTTTAATCTGAAAATTGTGATCGCGTAAGCGAAATCTCAAATCATTAATTTATTTCAATGTAATTTGTGAAAAATGTATTTCTTATTCTGCGTGAAAAATATCTCTGCATTGGTCTGAAATAATTAAGTATTACAAAAATGTAATTTTTGTTTAATTTAATTTAATTTAATTTAATTGAAAAATGAATAAGCAAAATTTATTATATAAAATTATCGACATATCAATTGTTTAACATTTTTTTCTCATATTATATATTAAATAATTTTAATATGCACGTTATATGCAGCATATTTTTTTCTTAAAACATCGTTGTATAAATCGTAATTTCAATTAATATCATAATGATAATAGCCCCAATTTCTGACCAAAGAACAGACTTTCTTATGCGATCATTAAGATTAATTCAACAATTATGAGAATTGTTTATTTGCATAAGTGTAGTATATTTTACCTTTGCTGCAATTTGTGATTAAAATTGTTTATAGATGTAATAAGACATTTAAAATTATGTGAATAGTGTATTGTAAAGTTTAACCGTATAAGCCGATATTTCTTTTTAAAATAATTGAAGCATATAAGGTATTTTTTGGTTTAATGGAATTTATAAATTAAAGCCAAAAATACGATTCTACTAATTTCATTATTTATAAATTGAAAGCATTAGAAATATATTTAACCTGTTTATAATCTATGAATGGCAGAATTATATATTAAAATATTGGGTGGAAATCAAATACTTTGATATGAAAAAATTTTACTTTTTCCATGTTTATCAATTCTACAGTTATACTTTAATTAATAATATTCACACCAATAAAGCCATTTAATAAGTTTATATTTTAGTTTTAGGTGGCAACATATTAAACATTTGCAGAATTAAATGTATTTTCTGCTTTTTTAAGAACAGAAACTATAAGTTTTGTTAATACTAAAATTTTCAAATTTAAAACGTATTCCATTAAGACATAAAATTATTTTAAAATTATTTGAAAGGAGGTAGTCACTATAATGAAAATAAAAAACTGTCTTTGTCCAATAATAATAAGAAAAATTTTTATAATCTTTCTTAGAGCATTGTTTTTTGTTGTTGTTTTTTTTTGTTTTTTTTTTGTTTTTTTTTTTGTTTTTTTTTTTTTTTGTTCAAAATATTAATGTCACAATTCTATTGTCATAGTTAATTATAAGTAGCAATTAATGAAATTATGAAATATTTATAAATTGTATTAAGAAATAATTATTTTAACAGAGATCCGACAAATTAAAAAAAATTTTATTTATAAATATAGATGTTAATTAGTAATATTATGAATTTAGTTTAATTTTTAATGCCATTAACTTTCTCATATTTAATAAAATTGTTGTATCTTTCAATGAAATAAATATTGTTAAAATAAAAAATATTTGTATTGTGACTGTTGACAAAGATATTATAATTTTTTTTTAAATTATGATAATTATAAATAACAAATGTAAAATGCTAAATGAATAGATGCTGTATTAGTATTTAGCTTATAAAAAAAAAAAAAATTTTTTTCTCTTTATTAGAAGATAGAACAACGTATTTTATTATTTCTCAAGCTTACAAAATTCATTAATTTCAACTTTAATCTCAAGCGTGTACACATAACAATTTATAAGTAGTAATGTCGCATAAGTCTATATTATTATTGACTTACACATACCTAAGTAAGTTGTGAGAATAATTGAGATAGAAAAATTCAGCGAGGAAGAAGAAGTATAGAATATCATTCGTAATACGTTCGTATATAAATATTATTATGGCATTAAATTACAACAATAACTATCAAGTGCTAAGTAACTCGGGCAAACATTATTCATTACATTTTATTTAAATATATTATTAACGGTCACTATTGAAAATTCATACTATGTATTGAATAAATAATAACATTAGCATAAATTCATTTTCAATCAAAAGCAAATAATAATATAAATTGATTGATTAAGATTTTTCGAATACCTAATTATAGTAAAAATAATAAGACTACTGTAACGACACAATAAAATTATATTCTCAGAATCAGGAGTGACAATATCTTTCTCGTTTCCTATTAAATAGTTATTATATCAGCAGCTACGGTGCTAAATACTCATCCAATTATTTGCAGAAAGAAAATAAGTAGAATCGAGGAAAGGAGATATATTGGCGAGATAATTATACGTACACCTGAATAAACAACATAGCAACACGAATTCGACAACCGTAGTTAATTAGACGAGTGGCCTGTGCAGTCAATTTCAAGTATTTCTTTAATATGTATACCCAATTACTCGACAATTGTTTCATTAGCAATCGTAACGAATCCTTATTTACCCACGCCTTCAAATTGTTGTTAAAACGATTTTTCATTTTTCCGTAATAATTCGTTTAGTTTACGACAAATAATTTAATATCTGTGCAATCGTAATTGTATCTTTTATTATTGATGTAATTGAATAATTGCCTGCGTAACGAAAACTAATAAGTGCTCCCATTGTTTTATCCCAATTAATCACTTTATCGGACAAATTTCAAGAATTACACGTGAACATTTGCCTAAAATAGTAGTTGGCTAAATCGTCGATTGTGACGTAATCCCGAGGTGATAATTTTTTTTTTTTTTTTTTCATTTTTATACATTATTGCCGTTAAATTATTAGACATTAAATTAAAATGTAATTTTTATTAAAAAGATTGATCCTAACGATCTTTGCTTTACAATTCATATTTTTATATACATAATTTACGGAGTAAAAAAAAAAAAAAAAAAATTCATACCACCATACAATTTGTGTTATTTGTATAATTACCCATATACTTTAAGTTACACTTAGAGCTAAACATTTTTATATAACATAATCATTAATATTTATTTAAGACGCATTTGAAAAAAAAAATCGCACGTTAACCATTAGTTAAGAAAATATAATTTGCAGAAAATTAAAAAATCTTACATATACTGCAAGGAGTTTTATAAAGCCACATACATTCGATGATAAGTAGAGAAAAAAAAAAAAAAAAAACTACCCAGCATCGCACGAAAGTACTTTCCCATAAGCGATAATTTCCAGTCCCCGCCGCAACATAAATATTAACTGTGACTTGCGAAATGAAATGTCACATGCGCGCATTAGAAGGAATTTTTCCATAAGTTATAGCTCGAGTGTATATGCGAAAAAAGAAATGCCACTTTTTTATGGGGACGCAAACGAATGTAATACTTTCCGAGGGACATTCGAGAACTGTCAGCGTATCAATACGGAATTACAACGGCAAGAAGAAAAAGATGTATTTTACGATTTAATCATTGTCGTTAATAGCCGTTAATACTCTCGCGCGCAACGCTTTAATTTCGTATAATGTACGCGCGTATGCGCGTGTACGTGCGTGTGCACGCTGAATTGTGCACTTGCCAAGTATTTCCTTGAGGTTCCATAAATTCGAAATTCATGAGAAAAAACGTGTCTTACCCTATTTAATGGATAAAAATAGTGCTATAAAAGAAATCAGGGTTCGATAGGTAATTGGAATTGTCGTCGCTATCCGATAAAATTAGTGTATTCATTGCTATGTTTACAAAAAAAAAAAAAAAAAAAAAAAAAAAAAAAATGTTTCGTTAAATACGCCAAGCGAGCTAAACATATATTAACCATGCGTACAACAGTCCTTAAGATTGTTCTTCATAAATTATAATCATTCGGAATTATAATGTTCCAAATATAATAAATTATAGATTGTATAAATTTAGCAAATCGAGATTAAATAACGTTTATTAATAATTCACTCTCGAAGTGGAAGAAATGGATTTTATTTATTCGATACAAATTTATGACGTGCGAAATACCCTTGAATGCAGTGTTTTTAGCATTCAATTACTTTGTCAGCTATTATTGTAACAACATTAATTATTACGAATACTCCTCGAATGCTAATCTTCTTAATTACACAATTAAGTTAATTATTACCCACCATCCCATTCATCGTACGTAAAAAAAAGTTTAAATATTGCTTAATTATTCATTTAATTAATTTTCATTACTATTTAATCTCTCCGCAATGGCGTAATTCATTACCTATTTATATTATTTATAAGCTACAATGTTATTTATTATCACAAAAGCGTTAAGAAATCGATATCAAAAATATCTAAAAGCTTCATAATCGCCATTATTTTTTGGACATTAATAAGCCATAAATGAACGGAAGTTCATGCGACAGCCTATACATGGACAATTAATTGTACATACAATTGTAGTGGAGATTTTTCAAGTCACATAAGATTTGACTCTTGAGTATGCTAAGCAGTAGTCGGTATTATACCTATTGACGATGTGCGTAAAGTCGATCGACGCTGGTTCGAAAAATACTCGATGCGCGGCGCAAACATCGTAATGAATTAAATTTTCATAGCTAATGTAATGCCCCGAGATTAATAGATTTGCGCATCGTAATTAAGCCTCTCGATTACAAAACACATTTATTTTCAATAATGTCTTTTTCGCATGTCACTTTATTTTGTGAAATTATGTTGTAGCGATCATTACACTTAGTTACAGTTGGTATTGCAGATCGTTTTAAAAAACTGGATTTATTATAAGATTATGTACCAACTTTTTACCGTAACTAATGGTTAAAGTTGTTTATTTGAGTTTAATAATGTAATGGAAGCTCGTTAAATGGCATATTGACTTATTATTATGATATTACTTAAATGTCAGTAATTTGTACCGTATGTCGAATGAAGGCAGAATATACATAAAATTATCGGTATTTCATATTATTGCAAAAATTTCAAACTTCCAAGTAAATCTGCTGTTTAAGAGGTTAAAACAATTAATTTAATTTTTAACATACGTTTATTGTGACTAAAAAATACAGACAATAATAATGTACAATCATAAAACCTTCAAGAATATCACACTAAGTGATAATTGAATTCTCAACGAGACTATTTAATGTCTCAATAAGTTTAATTAATGCCTCATATTTATATATAATACGACGTTAAATAATTTCAGACTATTTACTTTGAATTTCACTTAATATTATTTAGATAGATTAGTAAAAAGTGTTTTTTTTTGTTAATTTTTTAATGATTCGTTTATAAGACAGATGTTGAAAAAATCTGAAAAATTTAGAAATGCTTAAATATGGAATTATTTTATTGAAAATGTACGCATTCATTATACAGTTGAATGAATTGTAAAACAAATGGAATCTTAAATTATTATTCATTTTTCAAAAACTTTTTTCATTCTCATCAGACCTATAAATATTATTTACGATAGTTCGCAGGTTTTATTATAGATTGACATGACATTTCAATAAAATTACTCTTAAAAGCAATATTTATTTTCATTGTGAACATTTTTTAAACATGTTAATAATCAACGTTTATATTACAAATATCCAATTGTTATTGTATTTACTAACTAACAGATTTAACCGTAATAAAAATGATATACCGATTTATTTAAAAGTGGATGCGTGACAGTTCTGTATGAATTATTAATCTCGAGCAATAAATTACAAGCATGTCATGAACTGGAAAAAAAAATTACCACGCGGTAAAAAAGATACGACGGGATCGTGAAAAATTTGACTTATTTTTGACACGTTTTATCTGACGAAATTACAAAGACACAACGCTGGAAAGAAGGAAACGCACTTTAAGATAGGAATTACGTATTAAATAACCTCACGCAATAGTTGACTACCGGCAATTATAAAAAAAAAAAAAAACTATATAAAACTTCTATATGAATGCGCGCGCGCGCGCGTTTGTAGATGTATATATATATATATATATATATATATATATAAATTTTATATAACTTTTTATGATAGTCGATTGTAAGAAGCTGTGAGAGATATAAATAATAATAATTTATGTAAAACAATTTTTACACATTATATTATATATAGTCTTATTTAGATTTCTATATTAGTAAATATTAGCTTGGTTGTTCTATTAACATTTAAAAATAATCGTAAGATTTTTTAGATTATTTTTAATACAAAAATGTAATTTCATTTCATTTTATACATAAATTTTATACGTCCCTTCATGCATACATATATATATATGTGTGTGTGTGTGTTTTGTGTTTGTTTTTGTTTGCATGCGCGCGCACGCGCGAGCGCTTATACGCATGATTTACGTATGTATTTAATTAGCCTGAATTTTTTAAATCATACTAGATTAGATTAGGAGAGAATATAAAATATGTGAAGAGTTTCGAGAGATAAATATCTTGTATTACGGTTCAAAAATTAATTTGCTTAGTCCCAGTCTATAATCATGTTTCTTTTACAGTAGAATATTAATAAACATGCATGGTTTTGGCATAAACATTCTATTCACTAGATTCTCAATTTTTAAGACGATAAAAAAAAGAAACAAGAATAAAATCATGGAAGTTATCGATTACTACATTACTACCGTATTAAATAACATTTATACGTCTTAAAATAAAATAGTTCATCTTGATTCATTCGTAATAGATAAACTTTCTTACAATTTTTTGTTCTTAAATTGAATATGCTGCAAATAAATTGCTAAATCTCATTTAAATTGTAATGTATATACTTGCGCATACATTATGCATCGATTATGTAAGAATCTATGCTAATCACTATTTGATGCGCAGTTTTCGTCAGATTTATTGATGAGACGATTCTTCATTGAATTTTAAAAATGTATAAAAATTTCGATATTTTATAATTCGTATACGATGGAATAATATTTATTTTAAAAGCGGCTTTCAAGTATTTTTAAATCAAGCAGCAATACATCAAATTTCATTTATAAAATCTTAATATTTTAATAAGAATTCAAAATATACGTATAAATGCTTTCAGCCATATTTTTAACATTAAATGAATTTCTAAGCAGACGTGTTTTATGTTAAAGAAAAGAAAAAATATATATGTATTTCGAAATAAAAACATGATTGACTTAAATCGAAAGCTAATTAATAGAAAGATTGATTAAATCAATATTAAAGATACTGGAAATTTTAATAAATACTGTGAATAGTCAACATCACAACGATGGAATTTGCCTTTTATCCAGTTAGATCATTTAGTATTTGGAGGTGCTAAAACGTGTGAATACTCTGTTGGTTTTCGGAAAGTTTGCTTCCTTTGTTTTGAGTAGTTTTCCATTATCAGACTCAACGATATGGGAGATTATTAGCCAATTGTTTCTATAAATGTAATAAAATTTGTGTTCTCATATAATGCTTAAAAATAATTTGATCAAAGAGACAAATATAAAATTTATTTTCAAGTCAAAATAAAAAAAAATATTACTAAATTTTAATCATAATTTATCGATAGATTATTGGTACTCATATTGGTTTTTATTCATTATACTAAAAAAGTAAAAAAAATAAAATTCACTATTAATGTATTTATAAATAATTTTTCTGTATGTATTATTATTGCTATCAGAATTATGTAAATTAAATTAGAAATATATTAATTATCATCCGATTCGTTTGAAAATATTTTTTCAATTGCAATGAAGAAAGTGCAGTTGTTACAATTTAAACTTTTTTTCAAAAAATTTAATAATCAGAAATAATAATCTTTCTAATCGTATTTTTCGAAACTAACGGTATATTGCCATCTTACTTCATACATTTACATAATGTCTTTATTGACATTCAAATATATTAGAATGTAAATGTTTATATATAAAACGTATAACAATTTGATGTTTATAATGAATTTTTTGCTTTTAGATGTTTGCAAACTTCGAAACATTATTTTACTGTAAGTTAAAAATCTATATTAAACATGCTCTGAAGAATAACTAAAAAAATTTCTTATAAATTATAACTTCCTCATTTTAATTTGTAGAGCTCTTACTATATGGCATGTGAAAATAATCTGAAAAATTTATTTTAAAAATTATTTATTCGATATGATGAACGTTTACAGTTAGCGAATCTTCTCTCTTTATGAATAAAAATAAAAAAAAAAACTCAAAAAACTTTATTCAAATTTCAATACTGCATAAAGTATTTCATATTACCGTTAGCATGTAATCAGTATTTTTTTGACCTTTTAATATATATATATATATATATATATATACATATATACATATATACATATATATATTTAAAAAAAAAAAAGAAAAGGAAAAATAAAACAAAGAACGCGAGAGTTTTTCAAAAATTCTTAATTTCTTTGCAAAAGAATAATCAATTTGTTATAAATAAACATGGTGTTGATATACCTAATTAGAAAGCACATTATTTCACGAGTGTATTTTATTTACAATTGTTAAATTCGTAGAAAATGAATTTTCACGCACACGCGATGTTCTTTCTTCTTTCATCGTAAGCGTTGCTCTGATTTTCCATTTAAAACTGCAGAGAAATCCTGTGATACCAGATCGAGATTTCGTCGTTTCTAGGCCACTGAGTACTTTCCAAAAAGTCATCGGATGATCAAGTACATGTGGCTCGATGAAATGCACCAATGTTTCGTGAAAACTTCAGGCATCGCGATATGCAAAAATGCATATATGTTTGCTTTATCAATGTTTTATAATAAAATTTTAGCATCCATATTAAATAGGACTATGTAAAAAATCATAGCGATGATAAAAAATCAAAATGAAAAAGATATAAATAAGATGTGCGGTGGTTATTGGTTGCATATTTATTTATATAATTATTATTGAAATGTAACATTAATACTGTTTGTTTACGTCCCGGGACTAATAAAATCTGACACAATAATTTTCATTATTTCCAAATTATTCTTTGTATTAAAATAAGTAAATAGTAAGAAATGAATAACGTATGGTATTTATGTTGCCCTTATAATTAAATAAATTAACTTTCACTTTTTAATGAGAATGCGCATCTCAATGCAGATGAAACTGTGGATATAATTTACGACAAAAATTATTAAGCTATGTTTGAATGTAAATTTATAGTTCTATATATAGTTTAAAAAAAAAAAAAAAAAAACTCAAATTATATTATATTATTGGCTAGGGTAATGCTGGCATAATACTGCTTTATGAATAAAATACTAAAATTTTTGAGATATATTATAGGTTATGCGTCAATGGGACAGAAAATTCTCATTAAATTATTCATATCAGTTATTTATCTTAATGAACTACATGGGACTTGATTTATATCGCGTTCTAGCGGAATATTTGTATAATAACGTTCTTACGCGTTCTTATAATGTTCGTGTTAATTATCACTCCTGTTCTGACGCATTTTGTATCCAAACGATGAACAATTTTCTATTCTGTTCTTGCATTAATGTGCTTTGTGAAGATTGAATAATCACATGGAAAAAAGAATATTGAGGAAAGATAGTACACCGACAGGTTCCACTGACAAATTCTTATGTTTTTGAAAGACGGTGATTTAAGTGGAAGTTTTCGTAAAAATTTATAAAATTTGAAAAAAAATATCATTACTCGTGATTAAAAAGTCAAGAATTTTCAACATCCTATAATGCATTCTTAAATTATTTTATCCTATTATTTTATCCTATTTATTATTAGCCTGTGGATAAATAGATATCGCAATATTTATATAATAAATTTCAGGTGTGCATATTTATAGTAAGTTAAAAAGATTTGAGTTTTTTTTTATTTTTTTATTTTTTATTTTTATTTTTTTTTTTTTTTATTTTTTATTTTTTTTCACATACATAATCTTTTGGATTTCATTCTTTTGAGAAAGAAAAATGAATGGTGGCTAATGATTGTTGGCCCCTTGGTTAAAAAAAAAAAAACATTATTCTTTCTCATTTTTCTACATATATGTATAAGATAAAATTTCACGATATTGAAATACATATGTTTTTTCCGTCTTTTTATTAAATATTAATAGTTTTTGCATAATACGCGATTTATTTCTAAAAATCCGAAAGGACTCCTATCTAATAACGAATACAACTGCCGAGCATAAAATAAATTTGATTTCCGATACATACAGTCCCTTTACAATATTCTTACAAAAGACATACGACGAATGTATGTATTTTTGTAACTATTTAAGCACATCACAATATACTAAGTACTAAGAAGTAAACGAATTTGGAATTAAAAATATCTTGATGACATATGGTCACTTATATAATCCGTGTAATTGAATCATACAATTGTAATCGTAATGTTCAGGCTTAATAATTAAAAAACATTAGCAGACTGTACAAGGAATAGTGAATAATGAAAAAAATTTTCATAAGAGCAATCTTGAGAATATAAGTGTCAATTTGCATCATTCTAATTGCATGAAGGAGTAAAATTTGTATCCATATATATTTAATTAAAATTTCTTATAGTATCATACGAATGATTTTCAATAAATTTATCCCCTTCGTGTTGTGTTGTAATATACCGTTTTTTTATAGTTCTTTTCTAATAAGGAATATCTTCAACATTGCAATAATATATGCACCTTAAATAATTCTTTAGCAGTTTTAAGTAGTCGATATGTCAAGAAAGTACATACGATACTTGTCATACTTCCTTTCTCACATTGGCAATAGGTCGTTTATTATCTTGAGGCTTTTAAAATTAATATATTGACAAGGCGTGAAAAACATTTCCACACCTGCACATAAAACATTGAACTATATTGTAAAATATAAAGATATTATTAACCACGAATCTGTCTGTGCATCTGCTAATTATAATATACTTAAGCCTTAATAGTATTTATTAAGATGTCAACATTTTGCATGTGTATATGTAATACAAAACAATAGTAATGTAATGACAATTAAGTTAATTACGATGATATTTATGCAATAAACAGATTTTTATAGTGGTATTTTCAAAATGATAAGCAATAGTTATATAGCATTTAAGAAATTTAATTTAAAATCAAATACTAGAATGAAATAAAAGTAAAGTAAAGAAAAAAAAAAAGAAAAAAAAAACAAATATGCAGGATTAGCAGTTATTTGAATAAGTTCTTATTGTAGTTAAAGATTTAATCAAGTACAAGCTGATTTTTAATTAATAAATAATAGTAATCTGCAAAATTCGCTCGTCGCTTTTGTAAGGAGTGTTTAAGTAATATTTAGGACGAGAAAATTGTAATCGTATATTATTAATTACAATAGTTATAAAATCTTCTCCTTTCTTTTTTCTTTTTTTAACGTAAAGCACAAAGTCTTTTCGCAAAATTAATTTTAAAGTACGCGTCTGAATAAAATTTCATCTCTCCACGACTTGAGAATTATCAATACGGAATTCGAAAAACATACGCACAGTGTGCGCGCGAGCACACACACACACACACACACACACACACACATACGTTTATATACTTACATCCGGTACACGTGGTTGGGCCTAGAAGCGACGTCAATGCAAATTTTGAATTGACTGTTGGTATTCAAATTTATGCAAAATTCTACTTATCGCTAATGTTCTATTCGTAAACTATTTCGTATAAAATAAATGAAAAATAACATCTTTGACCTTCGACCGAAAATTCTTTCGATTTTCTCATTTTCTTGGAATTATTTTATTTCTACTCGATATTACTCAATAATTAATAAATTCTACAGGAATTAAATTTTACGAATATAAATTCACATAGAAGCATATTATAAGAAAATAGTTTATTAATTTTGTCGTAATTGTTTAAGTACAACTAAAAATTTAATGTTTGACATTCATTTATTAATGACTAATGTATTATTTTTATTTTAATGTAATAATACATATTATCAATTGACTGATTACATTTGCACATTCTAAATATAAAGGGTAATTGTCCGATTGAAATTAAAAACTGGTAATCTTATATCATTTTTCATAATTTACATAAATTATTCGTCGTGTAATATTGATTTCGATCATAATTTATATATATATATATATATATACATATTGGGATAGATCATTATCGAGCGCCTAAGAACTCATTGGATTTAAGTAGTTTAGTTCTTATAAATGATTTATCTATCTGTATGATAATACATTTCAGAAACGATAACATCCATTATTTGCCGATTTATACAAAAATTTATAATCTCTATACGTATTAAATTTTAAAGCAAAAATAATATATGTTTATATAATAATAATAATAATAATAATAATAATAATAATAATAATAATAATAATAATAATAATAATAATAATAATAATAATAATAACAATAATAATAATAATAGTTTTCGAGTAATCTTATTAAGAAATTTATGTTTACAAGAAAAAAAAGAAAATGAAAGAAAACTAAAGATTACACTAATTGAAACTCATGAAAATATGAGTTTATTTACGGACCAATATTTTAATGTTTATATTTTTATAAAAGAAATTTGTTAAATGTATAAAATTCATTAAATAATATAATATAAAGCAGATTTATAAATATACATAAATATTTTTTAATAAACGATAGTTCTTCTTGTCCAATTGACCACAGTTTATTATTTTTGTATTCGAAAACATAAAGTCTAAAATACTATTTACTCGTAAGATTAACGCAATTATTTCCTTAATTGTATTAAGGATTTGAGTAAAATGGGAATAATAGCAGTCATCTACATGTCGACATACATCTTTTATCGAAGCAAAATTATTTTTTGATCGCGATACTCTTTTTTTTTCGTTTATTTTATACAGATAGCGATCGAATGTAAATCAAAATTACGACAGCTAATATTTACAAATTATTATAGAGTAAATTTCGTTTGAACTATTGTCACGAATGAAATAAATGAAAGATTATCATGGAAATATTTCAATAAAAGCGCAAACACGCGCTACTTCAATTATCGTTTTTAAATTAACGCGAGGCGCTTCTACACGAGTACAGGTACAATATAAATAAAGGACAAAGTGCTTTTCTTATAAGGAACAACTATATCTCACCGACTCAAGTCGTTACGCATGTCTGATTTTCACAGATGATTTACGTCCGTTACACTTTTGTACAATATATGTGTCTGCAAAGTATAATTTAAACATGTGAGACATTTTGGACGAAAGAAAACATTCTATAATAATTTAGTAAATTTAAAACCAATATATATATATATATATATATATATATATATATATTATGCCATAATACTTTTATATTACATTTATTAATAATTATTGTTATAAAAATATTCAATGCATTTAACATTTTACATTTGACATATAATTATTTTCAATATAGTGTTATTTTTAATTAATTAAATTGTTGCGTTAAGAAATATCCATAACTACCAACGAATATAAATGCAAACGTCATACATAGTCCGTAATCAAACGGTTCAAACATTTACTTAATTAATCAGTATTTATTTTCTTTATATTGATACATTAATATATATATATATATATATATATATATATATATATATCAATTATTTGACAAATAGGATTTGAGATCGAGTTTATATACGTTTCACGAATAATATACAAATAGTCAATTTGCATAAAACTTTGGTAATTAAAATTTTTTTAACAAGTTTCTTTAAAATATTTTTAAAGATCAACTTATGTAACATTAAGTTACTGCTTAATAAACAAAATTATTTAATCAAATTATAAGCCACATTACAATTTTTACAACACGTAAATTCTATATTCATTGTGAAATTGGAATATCGATAAAAGAGTTAATATAAAACCGAACTAATATTGTAACTCATTAACAAATAAATATTAAAATTAAAAAATTATATAATAAATTTGTCTCAATAAATACCAACGTTACACCCGACAATTTTCCGTTGTAATAGAAGAAAAATTCTTCTAATATTTTATCCGCGCATAATCAATACGTCCATTGTCAATATAAAATAAATATGTTCAAGCAGTTTTATTCAATTTATTACTCTGATATGAATTTATAAATAGAAGAGTCCGAAACTGAAATATCAAATTTTTTAAAAAAATTAATCAATCTGTTGTATAATAAAATTTTTAAAACAATAGATAATAAAAATATATATATATATATATATATATATATATATATATATATTATATATTCCAAATTGAATATTATTTAATATATTTTAAACCTGAAAAATCATTTGTTTGCTCAATATTTCTAACGGTAGAAACTACATTGAAATAACATCTTAATTGTTATTTTGAAATTTTCTTGTATTTTGATGAAGCATTCAAATAATTTAAATTAGAACGGATTAAATAAATTTATGAATATTATTTTTTTCAATTTTATATAATTTAAAATGAATATTTTTGCTAAGTTTAACTCCGACTGTAACAAAGAATGATTGACACCATATAATAAATTTAATAAAAATTGAATACGGTTCCTATGAACTATATTAATGGATATACATAGAAAATAAATAAAAATTACTATTTTGTTAAATGTTAATATGTAAAAAAAATTGACTACACTTTAATAAAGATTAATGGAGTATTATAGATTATTTGAAATATAATTATTTTGATTAAAATCACTTTTATTGATTAATAAATATAAATAAATATATCGATATATTACATATCGATTTTATTGATCAATTTTTTTTTATAATGATTTTTCGGTAAAATATACTACAATTCGTTAATAAATATAAAGTTCGTGAAACTGTACTGAAAATTTTTCTATGCCTAAAATTGTTTAACGATAGTTCTTACTTTTGTTTATCATTTTATTACATAAAATATTTTTGAAGAACGGCAATTGTCTGCATTTTACTTCTAATGTTATTTTTTAGCTTTCAATGTTGAATCATCTGTATACAATAATATTTATTAGTACCATTTACTAATGAAAATGATTTTAATTATTTTTAACTATAAAGATAAAAATATTAAATTAACAGTGAGTAGTATCTTGAATAAGCAATAATTTACTTGATAAAGCTTTATCAACAAGTTATTAGTAGTACAATGAATAGAAGAAATCGAAGACGGGCATCTAAACCTTTGTCCTTTATAATTTTGAATACGTCAGCAAAATTATCGAAAATTTATTTCACTCTTTGAAGTACATGTATGTGTAATATAATTCGTATGATTATTACTGAGAAGAGAGAAAAATCAAAGATATTTCTGTAATTGTTGGGACTTTGAGATAACTGACGAGTCACGGATACTTATAAATTTTATTACTTCTTATCAATCAATAATGAATTTATAATTTTTTTTTTTTCGTAGAATATTTTGCATCTGAGTAATAAATATTTCTTAATTTACCAGATGTTTTAGGCATAAAAGATCAATTATTATCATAAATATAAAGCTTATGTTAAAAAAAAAAACAAAAAAAAAAAGGATTTTTTGCATACATATAATAAGTAATATATATGAAGAAAATCTAGTTAGGAAAATGACTTATTTTAACAATGAATAATAAATACTAAATAAATCGTTAACTATATATTATTAAAGTAAGATGTAATTATAGATATTAAATTTTATTTTAATTTACTTGAATCTTTGAATGTTTTACATATCAGTACAACCAGATTAAGCTATCATTTAGTACATCGAAAGTTCTATATTGTAAATTATATAAGTGTAATATAACCTTTGAACATTGCAAAATTTTGCTTTTTATGACTGTGTATTATCAACTGCACTTTGGATACATAAATTATGGTAGTTTATTTCACTTTGCTTCTTTCGTTCTCTTTTCAGATGAAAAGAGAAATCAATCAAATGTTACTTATAAGGCAAACAATTTTATAATATATAATTTTGTCATTGAGTTTCTGAAATTTGGGTTATATCAAAAATAGATGTTTATTATTGTTTGCGAGTATTTTTTATTTTATTTTATTTTTCTCGTTTAACAAATTAAAATAATGTAATAATTGAAGTAATAATAAAAAAAAAAAATGTCGATTTAGCCATAGATTATACATTTATCATTTTATATTTTCATATCGAAAATGTTTTTTAAATGAAAATGAAAAGAGAGAGAGAGAGAGAGAAATTACTGAAAGATTGCTTAAAATATGTTAAAACTAGATTGAATAAAATATCGTAAACAACTGTGGAATAATGATGAATCTTAGATTAACTCGTGCAATTAATATAAATTCAAAACGTAAGCGTTGTTTAAATATATAATACCACTTACGATAATTATAAAATTCTTGGCTTACGTGCTAAATTGTTTGAAACACAGTGTTTTAATACCTTTTTAGCATAAATTTTGCTATATTTACGTATGCGAAACTAATTTAAAGATTGATAAGATGACCGTTTGTCTTAAAAATTTCATTCGAATACATTAGGATAATGTAATATTTAGAATATACAACATATTCAATGATAATTGAACAATTTATCTAAACGTCACCATAGTGCTGCTATATACTTTACCCAATAAATAAATTAATTAGCAGTATTTCGAGCTAGTAATTCTCTCTTTCAAGTGTCTTTCCATCCTCGTTTATCATAAGTAATTAAAATATTTGCTTGGAGCACGAAGCCACGAGAAACATGAGATTTCAAGGGGCATTAAAGTTGAAACTAGACGAGCTGATTAATCGGCGTTCATTATGCAATAGTCAATTGCCGATGGCAGAGCGAAAATACATATCAATGCCACGTGAACTCTACTTCTAAAATCTGAAGTAAATAGCGCGATGATGAGTAGGGACGTCGGGTGGGGGAATCGGTGGGATGGGCGGGGGGGGGGGGGGGGGGGGGGGGGGGGGGTGGGGGGGGGGGGGGAGCGGAAGAGGAGCAACGAAATGGAAAATACGGCGTCTTTCGTCTTTCGTCAGTGGCCATACACTAACAGATACGATAATCACCGAGTCAGACGTCCGAAGTGAGCGAGACATAATCACGGCGGCAACCGCGTCATCGTCTCCTTTTTGTCGGCAATGACGATCGCACAACACCACACGAGTGCAAATCCGGAAAGAAATAAGGATTTATCGTCGCATTTTCAATAGACTCACTATCTCCGATCAATACTCGTTTTAATAAGACTCATTTTAATTTGAAACTAGCGTCGCCATCGTTGAAAATTCGCCTCACCCAGAGGTCTCGATAAAAATATTGAGTATAATTCAACAGAGCGGAATATCTTACAGCAGTGGCTGGAAATTTTCGAATAGTGCATTGTAAATTTTGAATATTTATGTTAAGTCTAATGTAGAAGTGAAAATTATCCCACAATAGGGCGAATGAATTTAGCGAATGAATCGCTAAATGATGAATATAATCGTAGATCGAGCTTGCAGCTATCGCAATTGGATATTGAAAATTTCGATGACCTTCCCACTTATTCCCCTTGAAATTGTATCCGTACGTCGATTCCGCAGGCTACCTCAATTCCTCATAAATTATGAACAATAAGTCGCTGATACGTATGATGATATTGAAATAATAAAGGTTAAAAACAGTACTTATGCTTAATCGCTTGCCAATGCACTTTTTTTTCTTTCACGCCTCAAATGTGTGCGAATAATTTGGGGGAAGGAGGGACGACGCTACATGCCAATCATTATCGGCAATTCGTGAATTCGCACGAGCAGCGGAGTGTAAGTAACGCGTCCCAATGTCGTCACTCGCTACACAAAATTACACAAAAATTCGAAAGAAAGAAATAGGGAATAAGGAAAAATAAGAAATATTCATTTGGCCAATCGGCTCGTCTCTTACATATTAGCCGAAGCAGCCGATCCGAACATAATATTCGCAGGCTATATCGCTACGGTCTTCCATTACTTACTATCCAAGAGCGGGGCGCTAATCGTAATCAAAGTAGTTCCGATTAAAATCACCGAGGCTGGAAAATGGAGGGGACCGGTGGAAAAATCGCATCGGAGCAGAATCGTCTCGCGGCGCTCAAAGTCCAAGGATGACTCGGACGATGAGCGGACAAGAGCTCGCGCTAAGGAAATGCCCGGCAACGCCGAGGTCCGTTAGAATTCTCATTGAAGAAATGGTAGACGAGGAGTCTTTGCGCGACAGCCGGCAGCGGTCCCATAGCGTATTTGGGAAAATTCCCGCGGGCCCGTCGCCTCTTATCCCTCGCTACTACTTGTCATTCCCGACGAGGTTCGTTCCCCGGAAGGCGGCGCGGCGCCTACGTCACTTCTCCGCTCCTTCTCCCCCGGCCTCGCGGCGAATAAAAAAAGTGGCACACGCGGCCGCTTCTCCAGTTGGCTTTCGTGGGCGGCCTAAGGAAGAGGAGCAATCGCACGTCTCGTGCCTCCGACAACGTTATTCGACACGTGCGCGAGGAGATCGTCGCACGTGACAGCCCGGAGCATCGCCACGAGTCAGCGAGGGGTTGGATTGGACGGGTGATAGAGTCGGGCGGGCGAGTGCACGTTTGTGTTCCGAGCTCGGGTGGAAAGGGGGTTGGGTGCGCGGAGAGGTGCTTCCAGTCGGTCGTTTCTGTGTAGCGGCGGTGTGCCGCATGCGGAACCCCAGCGGCACGTCATTTGAGCTTGAATCGCGAGTGTCATTTTGGAGAAATAATCGAGGAATAAAGAAGAAAGTGACGGGGTGTGAAGAGAGGAGTGTGCCGAAGAGTGTAGATTGAGTTGAATTTTGGTTTGGCGCTTATCAACGATCCTCGTCGTCGAATGCAAATAATGTTGAGCCGTCGACAGCGAAAAACAAAGACGTTGCGTTGAAAAATCATTGCCAGCGCACGTACGCGCGAAGTAATGCCGCGAAGCATCGGGAAGAAAAAGTGATTTAATTAAGGTCTAAAGAGAGCTTATTTAATATCCATTTAAAAGACTCGACCGAGAGGATTGTAAAACGAGTTTGAGGATCGAGTAAAATCGGCAATTTTATCGATTCGGCAAAGAGTGAAAAAGAAGGCGACGAGCGACTGTCGTACTTTTTTGGTCTTCCGACTGACTCTGCGAGGTAAACGACAACGGGGCAGCGAATCGCTTGACCGTTATTAAAGTCAATCGTTGCAGCCATTCGATGAGTAATCCTTGGACGGGAAGATCCAGTCCGAGAAGATGAGTGAACTTTATTTTATTGAAAGTATAATTCCCATTGATTATATATGATATTTTTCGACTTTCCGGCTGAGTAGGCGATGGCTTGATGCACATGATCGATATATTTGAAATAAGTGAACGACGACTGTGCGTGCTTATAAGTGTATTGTAAAACTGTTTAGAGCACTTGATATTCCAACGGGCATTCTAAAATCTGATATAAAAAATGAATGCTTCGTCGGCGAAGTGATGTAAGTAAGGAAATTTTTAATATCATCCAAATACATATTAAAGCGGAGCAAATAGTCGCGCGTTGACGCGACAAAACAGCAGCTGCGCTTACGGGCAAACGCAATGGCCAAAATACAAGATATGACGTGTAAGCGAGTGATTCCCAAAATTGTGTGCACCCGCGCAAGTTTCTGCGACGATGATCTCGACAACGGCGTCGAGAGCAATAACAATAGGAGCAGCAGCAACAGCAGCATCAACAGCAGCAGTAGCAGCAGCAGCAGCAGCAGCAGCGGTAACAGTAACATCAACAATAATAGTAACAACAGCAACAATAACAACAATAACAACAATAATAATAATGATAATAATAATACTACTACTACAAGCCGTCACAGCATCAGTAACTGTAGCATCAACAGCAGCGGTAGCAGCAACAACAACAATAACAACAACGGCAACAACAACAGCAGCAACAAAAGTAGTGGCAGTGGGTCCGCCGAATCGAAAAAGATCAACGGCAATAGCATGGCGCGACAGAAGAAAATCGCACGGAGCCGCGTCCGTCGAAACTCCCGCAGACTCTCTCTCTCGAGTTCCGAGTGCAGGCATTCCTCATCGTCCTCGAGGAGTCCATCTCCCATGTGCTTAACAATGCGAAACCGACGCAGTTCCGAGATGACGAACGACGAAGCGACGAAAAATCAGAATAACTATTATGAAGCGACTGGCTACAAGCAGTACTTGGAGCTCCTGGACGTGCCTGACTTCTTCGGGAATAACGTTGAGTGGAGCGAACCCAGTGGCGACGACCTCAGTTCCGAATGGGACTCCGATCAGAGCGTCAGAGGCGATAAAGTCACTGATGACGAAGAAATCGAGAGCCGACTTGTTTTAACGAAGGTACGCATCGGTCAATCGTCTCGCTCCTGTCGTATAGTGGAAAGTGAACTTGTTGACTGTTAAAGACGCAATTACGAATTGGCATACGACGATCATCATAGCTCGCGAAAATGCCAATAAACGCACTACATCTTATGGCTAAGAATTCATTTACCGATCGTGACATTTCTCTGATATTGCGTAAGCAGGGATCAGTTTTAAATATTTAACTGCTTGTATAAAGATTACGTAAATTTAATTACAATATTAAATTACAATATATACATATAATTTAGTTACTGCATTGCTACATGACAATATAAAAAATTAACCTTTCACATTGAAAAACAATGATAAACGATTCTTAGAGATTTAAAAAATAATTATATTTAGACTTTCCGTTAATAAAAAAAAAAAAAAGCGTTATAAAAACAAATATTATATACGATCGTGATTGGTGTTGGTTAATGAAAAAATAAAAAAAAAAAAAAAAAAACAACCTAAAATAACAAAAAATACTTGAAAATATTCAAACTATAAGCAACAGCTTAGATAATTATTACTATTACCAAAACTATAATTACTAATATTATAAATTATCGATAGAAGTATGTAATATTTTAAATTACATATAATTTAATAACAATAATAACTATAACAACAACAACAACAATTATAACAATAACAACAACAACAACAACAATAATAATAATAATAAATTGAAATCAATTTAATGACTTAATGGCTATAATAATTTAAGCTCGTGACCAATCAAGTCGTAAGCCATAAATAATTTTTTCGTTCAAACAACATTCCCATTTGGAATGGTGAAACGACGAATCGTAACAACTATTATACGTGCATTGTTGTTTGATGTTTCATACTAATTCAAGAGTCTGTTTATTGCCGACACTACTTTATCAACTCTAATTCAATGTAATCGTACATTAATTTGTCATTAAACAAATAAGCTATTTATTGTAAAACTGTTTACAATGTTTATTATTTTAATAGATAGATAATATTGCTATTTTATAATATTATATATATATATATATATATATATTTTTTTTTTTTTTTTTTTTTTTTTTTACTCATATATTATGTACGAAAAAATATACGCTTAAACGTTTAAGTTAGTTAAAACTTAAACTACTTCAATCTTTCCATCTTCTATAAAACACAATCTTACAATTTTAAGATGACTTTGTTATCATAAATACTAATCTCTATGTTATTATCATAGACCACCGATAAATAATAATCACTCACATTGGTCACTAATCTACATTGTTATCTGATTATTATTACAGAGCTCTGGGTGGAGAAAATTAAGAAATATCGTTCATTGGACGCCCTTTTTCCAAACGTACAAGAAGCAACGATATCCATGGGTATGTCTTTTCAAATCAGATTATCCTACTTACCAAGTATGACGGCTCCTTCCTCCCCATAGCTTCAAAAATGCTTAATTTTTTCAAAACTGCCCACAACAACATCCCACACAGTCGTATGATGAAGTAATCGTAAGAGTAAATGATTCGGCGCTGCTCGTAACGATCCCCGTAAGATTGTGGCCCAAGCCTTTCCCTTTAAGCTCACCGACTAATCTAGCACATTGAGAATGATACTTTTATTGCAATTGTCACTTAAAAGTTATTATATTGTCCCGTCAGCCAATGTAAAGTGGAAATAGTCTTCGTAGCTAATGACTCGGCATTGAAGGGGGGAGGACTGAGCGATCGAAGCAGGATTGATAATGATAAAGTGTCCCCTGTTCGTAGGTTCAGTTAGCGGGTCACCAAGGGAACTTCCGCGCAGGCCCGATGCCCGGCACCATCCTCAAGAAGCTCTGCCCCCAGGAGGAGGCCTGCTTTCAGCTTCTGATGCAGGACGTCCTCAGACCCTATGTACCGGAATACAAGGGTGTATTGGACGTAAGGGAGCTCGAGGTGAGTGCACCTCTTTGTTTCCGATCCCGGAACCTTTGCGTAAATTAACATTCGGTTCATTGACCTTTGCTTCCGCTCGCATTAATTGGTCGAGTATCCATTGAGTAACAACTTGTTGGTAAAACGTTTACGAAAGTAGCTTTGTAATAAACTTTTTGGCCACGGTTATTTTAATATTGCGATGGAAAAACTCGAATGCCTTCAATACACCTTCGATATAGCGTTCTTTCTCGATATTCTTAAGTTGCCAATCTTCCGAACACTTATGGCAGTTCTTGCTTAAGGATTTCTTATGTTCGACAAATTGCTGCTCGTCTCCGTATTGTCATCTTAATGGACAAAAGAAAAAAATAAATAAATAAAATAAGAAAAAAAATGATGATCGTTCTCCTCAACACTTTCACTGTGAATGTCTTATCCAGATTTTAGTCACTTTGTGCTACGTTTGATAGTTTATTAAATCGCTGTTGCTTTTATTTTATAAGAAGATCGATTAACACGTATGAAATTAGGATTTTTCTATACTGCAAGCTATTTGAATATTTATTACTTTTCTTTTTGCTTTTTAACATTCGTCTAATTGTTGTCCATTTAATTCTACCAATTATCTTAATGCAAAATTACTGTCTTGCGATATGTGTATATATATATATATATATATATATATATTATCAATAAGTTTAATAAAATAAAATAACTTCGTATAAATAAAATTAGTGCTCAGTACAGGCGACATTATTAATAAAAAAACAACAAGTTTCTTATAAATAGCTATTGTCTTTAAAAAAAAAAAAAAAAAATTTTAACCCCCTATTTAATGAAAGTTGATAAATAATTTTAAGCGTATTATTTATTAAATTTCTAATGTAATTTAAATTATATTAATCCTAGATATTGTGACATTAAAAGAAGCATGTATTACGATTAAGATATATCGTAAGTTATTGAGTGCTTTATGAATTATGAAAACAAAAAGTACTGCACGTAAACAACCGAACAATAATTCAAATACATAAGCATACTCGTGTGTCTGTACATACACACGTGCATGTGTCTGCCACTCTATATAGATATAAATTTTCAAGGTTCACGAGATGTCATGAAAAACTACTGTAAAAAAAACGAGCGATGGAAAAATATGTAAGGAAAAAAGATAAAGAAACATGGTAATTTATATCTCAAGAAAACAAATATGAAATGTTTTTTTAATTTCAAATGTTATTTGAAAAGTTATGAAATAAACTATAAATATATTTTAAACTTTAATACTTGTCTTAATCGTATTGAAATAATTAAAAAAAGTTTTATTTATTTATTTATTTATTTAATTTTTTTTTTTTTTTTTTTTTTTTTTTGAAAAACATAAAGCTAGAGAACTTAAAATTATACGCAATATCATCAATTATATTATTTTGGGAAAAATCTATTTTTAATTATTAAAAACATGCAGTTTTTATTCACCCAGTGGTGCTAAAGTCATAAATACAGAAATGAAAATTGAATAAATTTCAGTCGCTCTGGAGCTGTAAGATTCAGTTGGAAATGCCTTTCCCTTTTCTGATAATATTGAATAAAATTTGTTCAAAATAATTCTATCGACATTAAAATTAATAGTTTAAATTAGAAATAAAAATAATTTCGAACAATAATGTGCTTAACGTATAATTTTTAAGAAACAACAAGATTCAACAATACAAATTTGTTTGTACGTTAATTGGACTCGTAAAATATATTTTTATAATTTTATATTAAACAACATTTAATATTAATTTAATAACAATAATAATTTCAAGAATTTATTAGTAGAATTTATACTACTAGTAGAATGAATAATGTTACCTTCCTTATATTTATTATGATAACATTTGATATAAATAATTATTATACAGCTACTATAAGCATTTATAATTATAAAAATTGACGTTGAAATTATAGTAATTACATACCTGAATTTACAACAACAAAAAAAAAAAGTTAAATCAGAGAAACTTATTGTTCTATTCATTATCGTCTCACATTAATAGTATCGCCTATCGATTGAAAGTAAAAACCAAATAAAATACTTGAAACCGCAATTTAATTAATATATTATTATATGTACAGTTCAATTATACAGAAAGTAGCATAAAATAATTTGCATTTTAACGTAATAAATTATAATTGCAAATACTTAAACATTATTTGTGATTAAGTATGACCTTTTCCATATGAATATTTATCAATATAAAGTCAACCGTTTATATTTAATATTTAGATTGTGAATATCATTCGTAAGACAATTTAAAAAAGTATTATTAATAATTAATGTGCATTATAAGTGCTAATACCAAATCAATATCAATTGTTCGTTTCTTAATTAAAACATAATTGTCTTTTAAACTAGTACTTTAAAACGTAATTTATACTTTAAAATAAACTCATTGCATATATATATATATATATATATATATATATATATATAAGAAATAATATTCTAAACTGGTTATAATAAATGTTATAATTATAAAAAAGTTATAATAAATATAAAATAACTTATGTCGTTGCTCTAATATTAAAGTATTGTGTGAAGAATATGCAAATGACAGTCACAAGTTATTTAATTAATCAATGGAATCGCAAGAGATGAAAATTTATTATATCAATTTGTCAGTGGTGCCTTCTTAATATAAATGACAATGACGAATTAAAAACATTAGTGTTGGTAAATTTATATTTGTAACATCGTTGCCACCGCTCTTTCATGATGCCCAGTACTGTAGTCGCAATTTTAACGTAATTAATTATTACTCACCCACTCTCTATAATGATAATTTAAAAATTTGTATTACTTATGAAAGTATTTGAGCTTCCGATAATCTCGAATGATCTCTCGATAGTCTGATTTATACATATATGCCCAACGAAAGTCTTTTTAACACTTTCAGGATCGGGGAAAAACCGAAGCAAATAATCATACTGACGGCATTCTAACAAATAACATTGAGACAACAAACGACAAAGAGGAGAACAAAGGCGCGATCGTCGCTTCGTATCTCCAGCTTCAGGATCTGCTGGGAGAATTTGAACAGCCCTGTGTTATGGACTGTAAAATCGGCGTTAGGACTTACCTCGAGTCCGAGCTCGCCAAGGCTAAGGAACGACCCAAGGTGAGGATTTTTATTTTCAACGGGGAAGAGACCGATAAGAGCGAAAAAATATCAATGCGATGAGTTAGTTGTATGCTGCATGAAATATAGGATTTCACTAAAGACTTTGGCTACTTAAATTGAAGGACTCGCGAGAGCGAATTGCTATTTTTAATCTGCTGTATGAGCTGCCTTTTACAATTTAATTAAAGTGCTTACGAACAACTCGTAAAAGCTGTTTAGGTAAATACGTGACGTCGTATTCTCCAAGTGTAAACACTATCGAATGTTTACATCAAAGCATCTTTGACGAATACGTTTAATTTCCTTCTCGGCCGTTAAGCTTTAAATATTACTTTAATTAACGTTAAAAGCATTGCAGAATCTCGCACTCACCCCCCACCCCCACCCGACTCACAGTCGATTCTTCCTTCACCCGTCGACTTTGCGACCCCGTTCCCAAAAAATTAAGTGGGATCGAGTGGGGAGAGCGTATTATAACTTATTGTCACGTTACATGATATTGTGGCGGCAATTTACGAACAAAGAACGAGGAAAGAAAGAAAAATTAATAGCGTTAATGAGCAATGTGGCTTTATCGGAGATCTGAAATATCGTACAACATTTATTGTAATTTAAAAGCCCAAGCGCTTTAAGATACTCATCGGCAATAATTAAGCAAACTCGCTCGAGCTTATTTAAAGACAACTAGCCCTAAGTATCCTCTTTGCATTGCAGCTGCGCAAAGACATGTACGAGAAGATGGTGCAGGTGGACCCGAGCGCACCAAATGCGGAGGAACGCCGTCTCCAGGGCGTGACGAAGCCGCGGTACATGGTATGGCGGGAGACGATATCCAGCACAGCGACCCTCGGCTTTCGAGTCGAGGGTATGAAGCTCGCCCGCGGTGGCTCCTCCAAGGATTTCAAAACGACGAGGACGAGGGAGCAGGTTGGTAAAGCTTCTTCTCCCTTTACGCTCTGATCAATTCAGCAAGCGACGCGAGTCTGCGACCGCGTTTTCTCGTTTCTCCACTGCATTTTACACGGCAGCGTACATACAGTGCTCTCCGAGACCTTGATAAGACAGTTGGCACTGGACTTATTTCGCAGCCCAGAGAAACGAAGGGCCACTGGTTTTGCAACCGCATCAATTAATTCGTGGATGAAAGTCTAAATGACAAATATTAATGTCATGCCGTTGCAAAGAGAACACGAGTCTAACGGATGTTGTTTAATGCCCGTAGATTCTCTACGCAATTTAACAATGAAAAATAATTTGAAACAACAAAAAAACAAAAACAAAAAAAAAAAAAAAAAAACGACAACAACAACAAAGTAATTGTGGAAGTAGGTAGTGAAAGTAGCTTTATCTTTAGCGAAATTGCAGACTGTGGGAACACATACAGTTGTTACAATTTGATAATCGTTCAATCAAATTTCGTCAAATCAAATTTAATCTCTAGATACAGGACGCAATAGTTGGCTGACCTTCCATTGAAAATCGCCTTTTATTATGTAAAGGGTTAAAGTGATCGTTTAAATTATATTAATAGATTTACAAGCTATTTGTTTTCCCAGCAAAATTGACTCATCAATAAAATCAATAAAATTGTATCCGTTTGGAGCTGCTTAAATCAATCTCTGTTAATGCAAATGTTGAGAAAATTATTTCGATGATTAACGTTTAGTTGCGGTATAATATTCATTGATTTTCACGCTATGATATGTCTTTAAAATAATCTTTAAATGATATTTAAACCCGACCGCTTACCATATAAATGAACGATAACAAAAACAAAAAAAAAACAAAAAAAAAACAAAAAACAAAAAACAAAAAATAAAAAAAAAACAAAAAAAAAACGAAAAACGAAAAACGATAAACCACGCATAAACGAAAGAGAAAAAACGATGAAAACTTGTGAACTTAGACGCGCGTTAAGCGTCATGGAATTTCAAAAGTTAATCGTCTGACATTTGCAGGTAATAGAAGCGCTGCAACGCTTCGTGGACGGCTACCCGCACGCGATCTCAAAGTACCTTCAACACCTAAAGGCCATCCGCGCCGCACTCAACATCTCCCCGTTCTTCGCCTCGCACGAGGTTGTTGGCTCGTCCCTCCTGTTCGTCCACGATACCAAGTGCGCCGGCGTCTGGATGATCGACTTTGCAAAAACGCTACCGCTGCCGCAACACCTGCCACGCATCAGGCACGACGCCGACTGGCAGGTCGGCAACCACGAGGACGGCTACCTCATTGGCGTTAACAACCTCATCGAGATCTTCGAGGAGATAAAGGAATGTGGAGTAGGCGCGGAATGAGGATATTTAAGGTCGATTAAGGGCCATCGGCTTTATTTCGCTCGCCAAGTCCGCTCGTATAAGCCTAGAGACTTTTTGGGACGTTTTGCTAAAGCAAGACCGAGGGTTTCGCCATACCGTGGCATTCTCGGCCTACCACGGTAGTCCGCCTTATAAGTGAATAATTAAGCTGCCGTAACTTAAATATAATTTTAATTTCGTGCCGTTATGTGCCTGGCGCCTCCACCGTCTTGCTGCGTTCCATGATTATGTCGGGACGCCAAGGCAGACTTGTCTCGTTCAGGGGACGGCTATAGTTTATAACGGATTTTGCTACTCTACGGTTAATCAAATCTTACTTCACCAAGTAAATTTGACCGAATCATAAGCTCACTGGGATTTTTAATAAGCTATACGTCGATTGTCTCAAGCTAATGGGCATCCCTTAGTCTCGATTTCAACTCTGGGATTCCATTCGGATGGATATTTATTTCGATACTATTGATTTACCTTCGCTATGGTAACATGGAAGCTAGATAGGAGCATCGACTACATTTGCAATAATCAATTCAATGGGAGAACGTGCGTATATACGCATGCACTTACGTATGTGTAAACGAGCGTGAGATAGACGAAGTACCGGTTAGACGAATACTAAGCCCTAACATTTGGATACCTGAATAATTTAATGTATATTATTTAGAATGATAATTAATGTATAAGGTGCGAAGAAAATTATAATAATAATTGGGTAAATAAATTTTCAAATTTAATTTGCCTTGGTATGGAGATGTGTTTCGTTACTGATATTTTTACCATGTATATATATATATATATATATATATATATATATATATATATATATATATATATATATATATATACATATATATACATAT
>NW_011948414.1:706159-707683 GCF_000503995.2 Ceratosolen solmsi marchali | reverse complement strand
ATATACATATATACATATGCATATACATATATATACATATATACATATGCATATACATTATAAGTTGTTCCAAGCGTAGCGAGAAATTGTGATTCGATAACGAATGATGGATTTTACAAGTTCAATCGTATAATTATGAAAGGTAAATAAATATTTGATGTACGAGTATACAGTTGATCACTGCAAATTGGGAATGTTGAGAGAGCCATTCGTTTGAAATTACACGCATTTCATTGTTTTATGTCCATATATCTTGCTAATATGCGGGTACTTTCGATAATTCTATCATTATGATGAAAGGGAAGATTTCAGTATTCCTGTAATACTTTGAGCGAATACTCGAAACATGCGCCACAGCGCTAATTGTCAATTCAAACGAATCGAAAATGTCTCTTTTTAACAACCTTTGCTACAAAATACCAATCATCTAATCATAAATTCACTGCAATTTTATTTTACTTCATTTTACAAATTGATTTTATCACTCAACCGCTCATTATTATTATAGGATGAGAGAATTCCATGAAAAAATTGTCATTTTTCTGGCGAATTAATGTTAATCGCCCAAACTGTAATAGTCGAAGCCTACGACGAGTGGCGAAACAATCAATATAATTAATTCGATAAAATTGTTTTCTTATTCGCTACGCTTGTAAGGATTGATTTTAGGGAAACCGTCTTGCTTACTAATTTTACGATTTAATTTATTCACAATGACGTTACAAAAGTATTCTTTGGTGCTCATGTGTGGCAAGAATGCGTGATATGTTTAGCGCTTATCAATCTTTGATATAAGTTGTTTCTTCGCTAAAAAGAGAGAGAGAGAGAGAGAGAGAGAGAGAGAGAGAGAGAGAGAGAAATGAACAGAAAAAATGTAATATTAGTCGACGAAAAAGATTATAGCGCGCTTATTTTTTTTTAATTACTAATTGAAATATACCAAAGACACGGCAGCGGTATTTTTTCGTAGCTGTCTAAAGAATGGAGCATAGTTTTGAACTTAGCGAAGGAAGTTTTTATAGGATTAAGAAGTTTCAAATTAATTTAAGTGTCGAATTTATCGAAAGTAACTTTTTATTTATGTATGTGAATTAGAAATATTGCAGTAGCCCCTGAGATGCGAGTGCCTTTGTATTTAAATTATATTCCTCACAGTTTCAATGTACTCAAGAGCATCTGTAAATAATTACATACTTTCAAATTAGCATTTCTTCATCATTCACGCTGTCGAGAAACTATTATTTAAATTGCTATTATCTAAGTTACAAAAATCATAAGTAATAAATAGGTGTAAAAGAAAAAAGTGCGTTTTTCATTGCGAACATTATCTTACTTTTTTTTTTCTTCGCACGCATATATATATATATATATATATATATATATGCCTGCGCGCGCGCGTGTGTGTGCGTGTGCGTGCGCGTGCGTGTGTGTGTGTTTGCGTGTGTGCGCGCGCGCGTGTTTTTGTTTAGTCAAATAAATAATGCGCAATTGTATTTTCTATACAATGAGTGTTCGTTCGATAGA
>NW_011948414.1:671159-701159 GCF_000503995.2 Ceratosolen solmsi marchali | reverse complement strand
GCTGTTGCTGTTGCTGATTATGATGTTGTTGTTTTTGTTGCTGTTGCTGATTATGATGTTGTTGTTGCTGTTGTTGCTGTTGTTGTTGTTGTTGTGGTTGTTGTTGTTGCTGCTGCTGCTGCTGCTGCACAACGGCAGTAAGTTTTTCAGAGGCAGAAATTGATTTGTCGACGGTACTAATTATTTTTTCGTCCAGCTTCTTCGGCATCTCCTTTCTACAAAATTTATAGTACACTATTGTAGTACATCCTTTTGTTTTAAATGACATTTTGTTTTCGTGCTATTATTTATTAATGTTTTTATTTTTATATGTCATAAAATTCAATATGTAATATAATCGAATAAAGAATAATATGAGATCTCGTGTCTTGACGACGGACTCGAAATAAATTTGAATTTTCAATGAAAGGAAGTTAATAGTGAGTGTCGGTATAAACGAGGCAATTGGTAGATGAGCATTAAAGCGTCAAATTCAAATAAAATCAGTATAAATAGTAAGAACAAGATTCGTAGAAAATTGTGAAAATAGAAGTAAGAAATTTGAATATTCGATACGGATTTTAGTCAACTTTTCTTTTCAAGAAATAAAGACAGTATTAGAAGAAATAATAATAGATCCGTTTGAGTAAAAATCTCCCACGAGAACCTAATAATATCTCCACTACATTTCATCACTTTTCTAAAGTACCCGATACTCCTGAATTTATAATCATAATCATTACAATTAAATATTACAGACATGTATATGGTAATAATAATAAATAGTATATTTAAATAAGAAGGAAAATGCAAACTATTTGATGACCAAAAACAATTTTAAGTATACGATCACATTATTGTAAATTATAATTAACTATTATGAAATGCTATATGTTCATACCTAGTAATAGTGGGAGTTGTTTGGATAGCAATTTTCTTATCTTTCTTCGGCGTCGTTTCCTTCACAATTGTTGTAATTTGTTCTTTGACATTTATAATTTTATGAGTTGATTGCATTGCCTTGCTCCTCGACGTTCCACTTGAACTCTTTTTATTCTTAGGTACTCCTTGAAGTTGTTGATGATACATTTCTTATAAAATAAAAATATAAATTTGTTATACGAAAGCTATTTAGGAAGTATAATAGAAAAAGATAAATAATAAAATAATAATAAATGAGGAGTTCACATTGTACTAACAGTTTTATAATCTTCTTAAAACAAAACAAAAATACTGTTAATAAACTAATATTGTAGACAAAATTTAAATTTGAAATATTTTTTTTTTCAAGATCAAATTTTCAACTTCTCTCGTTACAATTTATAAATGTAATATTTTTTAATCCTTACCAAATTCGGACTCGGATCGAGCCCGGTGCAAATATAGCCATTCCTTCCTTTTGGGATAGTATCTGACACAGGGATCGTTCTCGTAGTGGAGCCTGTCAAGGGCCCCGGACACTACCGAATTCAAGTTCCCTTCCTTATCATTATTGAAAATGTCCTCTTGAATGTACTGCGAATCCTTGAGCAACTGGCAGATGTCGGCGCGGGTGCCCTCGCCATTAGGGAGCCTCGCGGTCGCGTCCCGCACGAGCGCCAGGATTGTAACGAAATTCGGTCGATCGGGAACGAGGAGTGAATGTCCCCGCGCTTTCGTAAGTCCTGAACCTGAATTGACAATGAATTATAATGTTTCATATCCTCGTGCGAGGGCGCCGTTATTTGTAACTGACTACTCAAAAGCCTTTAAAAGTAATTACCGGCATTGTGCTGATAGATGCCCTTGACAGGCCCCACAACGGAAGCGTATCCATGCATTCTGTAGGTAAACGCCTTGTGGGGGGCAGCGTAACGCATGCGCTCCTGCCTGCGGAACTCCTCACGCTCTTCGAGTATCGAAGGTCTAACCTTCCAGTCCGTTGGCCAAAGGGCCTTGGGTGGTTCCCACTCGGGCAATGAGCTAGCCGCTAAGCCATCGGCGGTGAGCCCATCAACGGGTACTGTCGCGTCCGTAGATACGCCCAACGCCTCAAGGTTGTTTACATTGACGACGTTAAGTTGTTGCTGCTGATGCTGCTGCTGCTGCTGCTGCTGCTGTTGATGTTGCTGTGATTGCTGTGTTTGCTGGATTTGCTGAGATTGCTGGGACTGCTGTTTCTGGGATATCGTGGGCAAGGGCACGAGCGGCTTCGGTGGTACCAATGAGTCTCTAAAGATTCGAGACGTTTTTTCAGTTACACAAAACATGCGTAAAACGTTATATTTCAATAAATCTTATAACTTTTATTGTTATTATTATTATTATTATTATTATTATCATTAACATTATCATTTTTATTATTGTTATAGCAAACGTAAAGCTTAAAAGGTAATACATTTTTTCAAGCATATACATATATATATATATATATATATATATATATATACACATCATTATAATTTTATTTGCTTTATAATCATTACCTTCAATATAAAATAATATAAAAATAAAAAATTTTATTTTACTTGTAAAGCAGAAATTTGTTGCACAGTACTGATAGCCGAGAGTCCGAATCTCTTCCAGCGCCGATCCATGCGTAAACCCCACGTCCCTTGTTTTCTAGATAAGGTACGAGTTCATAGTCACCGTCCAAAAGCTGATCCTGTGGATAAACCAACTCTCCCGCAAGAAAGCTTAAGGCTAACGGTACTAGTACCGACCACGAAGAAACCAAAGAGTACCTAGAGAGACAAAAAAAAAAAAAAAAAAAAAACACGTTGCCGTCAAATCAATCATATTCGCTATAATGTAACAAATTTTTATTTTATAGCATAACTCATGCTTATTTGTCTTTGGATAGCTTTTATAATATTTATTAAAAAAAAAAAAAAAAAAAAAAAAAGAAAAAAAAAAAAAAAAAAAAAAAAAAAAAACACGTTGCCGTCAAATCAATCATATTCGCTATAATGTAACAAATTTTTATTTTATAGCATAACTCATGCTTATTTGTCTTTGGATAGCTTTTATAATATTTATTAAAAAAAAAAAAAAAAAAAAAAAAAAAAAAAAAAAAAAAAAAAAAAAAAGAGAGTATGCCGATAACTGGAGTGCAGCTTATCGCTACATAGATCTTAATACGAATTCACAATAGTATGTAAAATATAAATTACCAGTCGTTTAAAGGAGAAATAGGATTGTCCTGCCATAATAAAACAGCATCTTTCATTTCCATTCGATTCATTCGATATTCTCCTTTCGAGAGGAAAGCATCTCTTATTAAAGAGAAGAAACACGAATGCGTTTCTTGCATAAGTTCATCGCCATTCATTACAATATCTTCCACAATGGAATCAGCCATCTCTTTTTCTGGTATAGTGATAACATTGTCATCTTCGCATCTGAAAAACAAAAAACAATCGAATGATAAGTAGTATCAATAATATGACTTTTGGCCTAAAATGGATTTTTATATATAAAATTAGCTCAAATAATCCATTATTATGATAATAATTTTATTGAATTTTATTCCCGACTATCGTGTAACAGATACCACATACAGTAGCCAATTGAATAAAATTTTCCTCTTACTTAACAATAAACATGCAATATTGTAAAATACAATATACTCACTTAACATCTCCGAGAATATCTATACCATCGTCCAATTGAATAGGTAACTGCATCATGTCAATGCTATCAAGATCAAGTTCTTTCTTATCCATTTCCTCCCCGACTTCCATCGGTATTGAAACTGAAACGGGAATTTCGTCACCAACAATGATGTTATTTTCAACTTTAATGTCCGTCTCGTACTCCAGGTCCTCGATTTCCTCTTTTATCTCTGCTGCAGATATTGGCGAGGACATCTCATTATGAATAGACTCTGGGTCGCTGAAAAAAGAATTTATATGCAATTGATGGGAATGTTTTTGCGCAACGCCGAGTTTTGATAAGACAATGGGGACTTACTCGTCCATAATCGTGGGCGGTAGTTGGGCGGCTGGAGGTTCGATCTCGTACTTTTGTTCCATGGTCTCGAGAGGCTCGTGCTTTACCACGTGATCAATGGCGAGGAGACACGCGGGTGGCTTATGATCGGGCTGTTCGATCACATTGTGTTTGAGCTCATCCGCGCTATGTATGGAATAATCGCTCGTGTGGCTGTTTGTGTCGCTCTCAAGCTTCACCGGCGTTGTGTTCGATTTGAGGGCCAACGGCGGCGGCAACTGCGGCTGTTGCTGTTGCTGTTGCTGTTGCTGATGTTGGTGATGGTACTGTTGTTGATACTGTTGTTGCTGCTGTTGTTGCTGCTGTTGCTGCTGCTGCTGCTGCTGCTGCTGTTGCTCCATTTTAATACGTTTTTTTGTGGCAGGCACGCGTGGCGAAATCGTCAGCTTGTGTTTCTGGCCGAGTTGCGCCCGTTGCATCAGATCTGACAGTGCGATGCCTTGTGTATTGAGTTCCGGATGAGTCTGTTAATGTCGTGAAAAATTAATATTTCTTCTTTGTAAAACTTAATTTAAATCATCATTTCTAACTTGATAACTTAAAAGCTAGATATATATATATATATATATATATATATATATATATAGTATCAAATTTGTGTGATACGTATTAAAATTATAATTGAACTTAATGGAATGGTAGGTATCGATATTCTTATATAATAACAATTTTGAATAATCTGATACAATTAATCGGTGGGCTTACATCTCTTCGCGACCTCCGCTTTTTGTGAGCAATGAGCATTGCTCTGTACGAGTCCTCGTTAAGCTCGGGCCTTAAAGAGGTTGCCGCTAGGTTCGTCCCGACGTTCACTACTCCACCACATTCGGTTCCCACTCTCTGTAGCGTAGAGTACACGGGCCTTATTGCATCATCTTCGGGCCTAGAAAAAAAAATTTATTTGCATCACAAATACTTAAAATCGGCTTATTTTTTTGTGCGCATTAAAGTATTTTAATTTTTCAATGAAAACTTTTTTTACATTTAAGTTTCTTAATATATATATATATATATAAATAGAAACAACTCACGTCAAGTGCATTGCTCTTGTCGGCAAGAGAAGTTGTTGCTGCTGCTGTTGCTGATGCTGTTGTTGCAGTTGCAGTTGTTGTTGCTGTGCTACTTGTGCAGCTCGTTTTTTCCTTCGTTGCTGCTGTAAGAGCTGAAGCTGTTGTTGGAGTTTGCCGCCGGTACTAGCTTGCGCCGGAGTCATCAAACAACTACTACTGCCATCCTCGTCGTCGGACTGAGATTCAGAACCCGTAAAGCGAGAGGTTGAGCCTAACTCAGCATTTATTGCATTCAACTCCTCTGCGTAGCGTAGCTGCGTTCGCTCTTCAACTACATTTACATCACTAATTAATTGTGTTGTTCATTTTAAGGAGCTTCGAGTACTCAACAGATTAAATAATACTTTATAATTGTCGTAAATTTCATAAGTTAATGTACAATGAAATATATATATTATCCATTCCCACATTAAAATTATATAATACATTATTATCCTAAGAAATGCTAAATATTTTCCCTAAAGTTTTATAGGATTACTAGACTGGTTTTTGTAAAATTAAATCACAAGACCAATCTTAGTGAATATTATGAATTATATAGTCTAACAATAGCAGAAAATTAGGTCTTTTACAATAAAAATTCAAAAAATTTAACGTCTATGAAGATATTAAAAAAAAGATAACATAAATATTAAAACTTATATTATTAAAACAAATTAGATAAATTTCTTATAATTATCTATTTGCTGTTTAAGTTAATTTTTTTAAATACCTAAGGCAGGTTTTGGTTTTCTCCATTGTAATTTTGATATCGATCGATGCGAAGGTTGACTAAAACCTTGCTTGTAAGCATTCGATAATAAAGTATCCCTCGACTTGAGAAGTTGTCCAGCAAGTTCATAAGCTCGCTTTCTTTCTTCAAAGAGGAATTTTCTTTTCTGTGCTTTTTTAACTAAAGTACGCATGCGTTTAATGTCAGGCCTAAAGTGTCCGGCTGAAAGATGTTTGTGAAAATCATCTAACGGAGTAACTCCAAATCTAAAATAATAAAAGAATTCAGCATTTAAATAAATTTATAATTTCAATTTCGCATTAAAGGTTTAAATAAAGCTGCAAATGAACTATCGATTTAATTTTAATTGAAATTCAAAAATATATTATTTTTAACTATGTATACATCAAACTAACCTATGAGTTTCTCTCTGAAAAAGCATATCCAAAGTTTTATCCAACTCAGCCTCAATATTGCAGTCTTTTGGAAATGTTGGCAAAAAACTATATAAAGATTCTTTTTGACTTTCACTCAAACATTCATCCCAGAATCTTGGATAATCAAGCATTTCCTTAAATATAGATGCGTGTTCACACAAGTCTTGAGGAAGTTTAACTTTTGTTCCACCAGCCATACATGTTTCCCATCTCTGTATAAATAATTATTAAAATCTACTGTTACAATGCACATAATTTAACCAACATTATAAAATACATAACAATAATTGGCACATTGTCATAATCACTTTAACAAATTTCTCTTATCGGAGAATACATACAGTTGTTGTGTATTAAGACATTATTTGTATTTAGGACTAACTTTAATATAGATATCAATCAAATTTAAAATGAACTCAGCTAAAAATATATATTTTATTACTCACTTCCTCAGGATGCTCGCTTACGTCATTTTCTTCCTCCTCTTCGTCCACAGAGCTATGGGTATCGGAACTACTGGTTGCTTGTTCATCCGCACTTTCTTCACCACTATCAGTTGTGGTACTACTACCACTGCTATTACTACTAGTCTCTGTTCCAGAAGCTTGTGATAGTTCCTCGTCTTCATCCTCTTCCGCTCCAGAGTCACCATTTATAGAGCACTCGTCGATCTAGTAAACACATAAATAAATGCCATATTAATATAAATCATATTATAATTGACTAACAAAGTAACGTAATAAAATTTCTGAAATTTATAATATATTAGATTGTAAAATATTTAACAATAATTCAAAATTTGATATATAAATATTAAGAAATTACTTGAAAAGTTACATTCTAGAAAACGTTTGATTTAAAAATGATTGCACAAAAAACAATGACCTAACAAATATTCAATAAAAGATATTATTATGTTTGTAATAATAAAGAACTGTAAGGAATGAAAGTGAAAACTCACAATTGATGATGAAAGCTTGCAAGAAATATTAAATTTAACAAAAATTAACCTTTTATATATATTTATATGCTTACATTATGTATGCACACACCATACATATATAGATATATATATATATATATATATATATATATATATATATATATTCACACATACGAATATATATATATATATATGTTTGATACATAAAAATATGTATATAAAATTACTATAATTTCATATATTAGTATAGTTATATAAATAGATACAATTGAAACAATTAAAAAACTATGGTAAACTAGGTAAAAATTACGAATTATTTTACAGGCAAAGAAGATAAATAAACTTATCGTAAGAAACGTACAATCAATGAGATTAGAAAATTGTTACAACAAACAATAATAGATGCATGATTGAAAATGATAATTGCTCTAATCACGAGTACAAATGCGTCAATTATCAAAAATACTACTTATTTCGTATAAATGAGAAAAAAAATTCAATTTACTTCACACAAGCGGATAAACATATTAACTACCTTAACACTTAAATTTATCAAGCTATTTTATCAAATTATTATTAAGTCATTAAGTTATTTTACTATGTTATTGATTAATATTAATCAATAACATGTTGGTAGATGTAACGCTCATAGAAATTTGAAAAATCACTTAAACAAGCCTTTGCATCGATGCCACTACCAAGCAGATTCTCTAAAAATCGAAAGACTAAAGACACAGATAAACGCAATAATATGAGAAAAATGCATTTTTACAATAAACTAATCACGAGTAGCACTTAAAATACGATCGAATAGTAAATTACAGCGTGCCGCTCTAACCTCCATGACGCAAGTCTTTGCTGTTCTCTCCTTCGTAGATGTGTACAATGTCGATACGCTAGAATGCGATTATTCAGGAAGACTGCAAAAATGCAAGCTTGTTCCTTATCTTGTATTCGCGGAGTAGTAAACCATCGGCCGTACACTCGCTTTATATATCGATCGTATTATTATATTAGGTAATCTCGGAGCAGCCTGTCACACGATTGCGGCGGCTGCAGACGATGATAATAATTGTCCCTCTTCTCCTTCCAGTGAAAATGCAACGATATTGAATCGTACTGGTGCTTGGCTACCAGTAGCTCCTTCCTCATGGCATTTGTAAATGTGTCTTATGTTTTTCAGCACTCTTTAAAATACGTGAATATGATATGCAAGGAGAGAAAAGATCGGACCGCCGACGCGATCGCGCGCCGCGCGCGATTATTTATACGCAATGTACGCATGTATATATCTATACGTATAATAAACTTGGTATCCTCTCGTCTTTCGCTCTTTGCATTAGCCTATTTCTATATTTTCGTCTCGCTCACTTCTTGCTCATGTGTATTTTTTCAAAAGAGCAAAAAGAATAATTAGTTTGTCTTTTTTACGGTAGATGGATTATTAGAGGCGCGAGGTGTACCCGCAAACGGATATAACGGCGGCTCATTATCCGAACTTATTAAACCATTAATCGTTAAACGTAATGTAATAATACATTTATAATTAGATAACTCATATTTATTTTTTATTCATCGTTATTGTTTGGTTCAATACTATTTCGTCATTCTAAATAATTCAATAGGGGCTATTATTCTATATATAATATCTGTTTATCTGGATTCGGGAACATTCAAATTGGAGAAATCTGTACATGCGGTTAATTAATCATGATATTATAGCGATTGAAAATTTTAATTCGTTTTTATTTCATTTGTGTTTTTTGTCATATAGTATTGTACATTGCCTGTTTAAAATAACTACAATAATGATTTATGCGATATAAGAAATATAGTGCTCAATTATAATTGCCATATATGACTGCTTTAATTAGAATTTATATTTAACTTTAGTAGCAGTTACAAATTAGACGGGTAAACAAATCTCTTTTGAGAAATTAGCGTAAGCAATTTTGTTCTTAATTTTTTATTGTCCAAACATATTACATCCAATATGTGTAGTTTCGAGTAAACGAGTGGGGTAATAATTTTTTTTGGTTCTCTAAAGTAGAGCATGAATGCAATTAATAATAAAACAAATCGACAGATAATTATAAGAAATTGTATATAAATATATACCTTACCTTAAATGAAATTATCTGACTTTATTGGATCTTCGATTTAAACTTCATAAATATAATTAATATAATTGATAAATATTTAATATAAAGTGCATTGCTGAATACACTGCAGTTATAATAAAAAAAAAAAATAAATAATAATAATAATAATAATAATAATAAAAAAAAATTAAAATTAATGTAACCCGTTAAAACAAAAAGTTTTATTAAAACGAGTACATATTACATCAAAATATTATACCTTTATTGTTGATATAAACATTATACAATATGTTACAAGCATGTGTGTATATATTTTTTTATATACATACATATATACTTGTGTGTCTATACATATATATATGTGTGTGTCTTCTATACATATATATATATATATATATATATATATATATATATATATAGAAGCACATATATACATACATATACATACACACATAATATATATAATTTTTTCTATTCTATTTTTTGTGTAAATCATATTATTTGTAAAGCTAATACACTCTTTGTGCAGTACAATTTCAAAAGAAACTTTCCAATAATATAATAAAATATATCATGGTCAGGTAATCTACTATTTAACTTCGAGTGTTATTAGTCATAATAGTCGTAGAAATTCTGAGAAATCTTTCACCAAAAATACATTCATTATCAGTTGACATGAACTCAGGAAGCTAAAATTTGTATTATTTGCAAATTATCTTTGCAAAGTTATCATTGTCTCAAGTCTCAATTATCTCAATGGTCGCTCCCTGATGTATCTCAACAAGGCACGTTTGAAATATAACTCATTTACATACATGCATACAATCTCTGTTGAACAAGTTGAAAACGCAAGCAGTTACACCAGTGGTAAATCTTACTTGATCATTATGGAAAAGAGAGAGAGAGAGAGAGAGAGAGAGAGAGAGAGAGAGAGAGAGAGAGAGAGAAATTTTTTCTTTATTTGTGTCATATTTTTATAAATATTACTTTCTTTTTATCCTTATATTTACATACTTAGAAAATAACTCATTGTCTAAATATTTATTAAATGTGTACTACATTGTTTGTTTCGCAAAACAAATATAATTCTCTTAAATCTTTTAAAAATTACATTTATTTATACAAAATATTTTGAATTTTAACTTTTATCTCGTGTATAAAACTACAAATTGCATTTATTATTGATAAAAATTTACGAAATAAAACAGTATTCTCTTATTATTACTTTATGAATTAATAAATAAATAAAAGATGTTTTGACATACTATATAATTTAATCTTAGATTAAAATTTTTGTTAAAATAATAATAACTATTATTATTATTATTATTATTATTATTATTATTATTATTATTATTTATTAATTTTTTTTAAACTACATTGCATAAATAAATTTTATTTTGTAAGAAATATAAAATCATTTTATTTATAAGTTCTTATGTTTTTTTTCTTACATTTTAAGGAATGAATCAAATGTTTTTAAACTAATCTATACTGTAAAAACTCAGCTATAGTGAATTTTAGTTTTTATAATTACTAGTAATTGTAAAAGAAAGTTGACATAAGTAAAGAAAAGTTCTTTGTATTCAATTAACTAGTAAGCTCAACTGGTTAAACGCTTTTACATTATGAAAGGACATATCATCGAATCTTATCTTTTCGCTCAACGAAATCAAAGAGTCAGTGTCAATATAGAAAAATATAAAACATTAAAAATTCCTTTAGCCAAAAATCATCACAGACAAGTCTCTTACTTTCGCCATTCTCTGATTATAACAGACACAAATTTTCCTTCTCTTGTTACAATGTATTGTATTAGATACATTTAAGCTATATAAATATCATAAATATACATTTACACTTATATATTAGTGGCCTTAATGCTTTGTCAACGCGAGTCTATCATCTCTCTGCGGTAGAATCGTCAATCGGAAGTAGTTATCGTCCAAAATATTCCAAAGGCAAATCTAGTATCGTATTTTATTAAAAATACTTTAATTTTTGCTATTTATTTAAGTACTTATGAATAACAAATTTTTTAAATATTTAATTGATTTAAATTTTTTCATCTCTTATAAATAAATATGTAATTGAACTAAAAAAAAAAAAAAAAAAAAAAAAAAAATTAATTAAAAAAAAAAAAAAAAAAAAAAAAAAAAAAAAATTGACTATATACAATAAATATGTTATTTACCATAATCTACATTAAATTAATAGATTTAATTTAATTTCCTTTTGCCAAGCTATCGATTATTTCATAAGAACAATCAAAATTTTTTTTTTAAATAAATAGCAAAAATTAAAAATTTCATGTATTAGGATTCAAGTATACACGTATAATATCAGTGATAAAATACACCTCAAATTTATGTATACGTGCAGATATTATATATATATATATATATAAATATATAATAAATTCAAGAAAATTAATGCATACATACATGCATACACTCATACGTATATATGCATTCATATATGCTGTAAAAACATTTTTCATGTTTTATAAGCACTTAAGTTATATTTCGTTAGGGCTCCGATCTACGATTCTATTTTATAAAAAGATCCACGACTCCTTAACTTCAACGTGTGCAAGCTGTTTAAAAAAAAAAAAAAAAAAAAAAAAAAAATAGTAAATTGTTCATAATTTCAAACACACGAATTACAATTTCACATATAATCTATAAGTGCTAATATTAAAAAGATAATTACATGATAAAATGCTTATGTTATATTAGTAGAAAAGTATAGTTCAGGAAAACAAAGTTTTAAATAATTTATAATATTACTTAGCAATTATCAATTTTCAATTTCATTGAAATATTATTCATAAACTGAACTTCTACAAATATTCTATCATAATTGTAATGAATTATATTTCATTTCTCAAATACAGTGAGTGGCTCTTAATAAAACAATAAGGAAAAGAAACATAATAGTGTGTAAATGAATTTATGAACAAGGCACAGGTTTAGCGTACATACGAATCTGCGGACAGATAAGTCTACACATTTTGATTATATAATCGTATATTCGTTGACAAAATAAAAGAACTAATAAACGAATGAAAAAAATTGATAATACTGCACCTATTATTTTTATGTACATACACACCAGACCGAAACGAGTGGTGCACTAGTGCTAGAAAAAGTTTCTCGCTTACTTTCTTTGTATGGAAGTCTTAGTGTGTTTTCAATTTCTTTTTTACTTACGTAATAATTATCAGAAAGTTCAGTTTTCTTTATTTTAAACATCGATTGAATATTAAATATATAAAACTAATTATTTAGTACTAGCATTATAATAAGAGTACGAACAGTAAAGTTTACAAACATTAGCTAAAAAGATTTAAAAGAAATGAAGGGGAAAACACACATGCGCGCGCGTGTTAATAAAGAGAAAACAGAGAGAGAGAGAGAGAGAGAGAGAGAGAGAGAGAGGAGAGAAAATAGAAAGAAGAGAGGAGAGAGAGAGAGAGAAGAGGGAGAGGGGGGAGAGAGAGAGAGAGAGATAGGGTGAGAGGGGAGATAGTAAAATGAAAATCTGTCCCACACTTAATGTAGCACCAGATTGGGAGCTTCGAATAAATTTATTGTTAAAATATTTCTTACGACTTGGTTAACTTCGTCCGATTGGCGGCGACTGCTGCTAAGCAAGCCAGAGCTTCGAGATCTGGTGATGCGCACCATGCTACAAAACAATAAATATTTCATAAAATAATTTTCAATAATCAATAATAAATGATTGTTATTTTAGTAAATCCACTTACATTTACTGGGTACTTGGTCTTTATTAATAATTGCAGAATCAACAGTCAATGTATTTCTCGTTATACTTTGTTTTCGTGCTTTTCTTTTTTGACTACCAACCAAAAGTGATTTTTCCGTTTCCTTTTGCGATTCTGTATTTCTCTCATGATCCAAAAAATCTTCGTTATAACATTTCTTCAACGAACTTCCAACTTTTTGGATAATTTTCTTTTTTTTTGTTCTTTGTTGCTTTTTCATAGCTTGAAACTCTTCTAAACTTAATGATGGTAGTGCTTCAATTTTCTTTTCGAGATTAAAATCCCTAAATCAGATCAATATGATAAAAATATATTAATAAAGCTTTTTACAATCGAATTTGGATTTAAATTAGCTTATTATTAAAGCATTAATTTTTAAAACATTATCGTTTTCAAATGAAAAATGCATATACCATGATATAATTTTACAATGAAATGGTTTATAATTGAAAAACAAACAAACAAAACATTCATGAAGAGAAATTCATACATAAATTGTTAAAATTTAATCAGACAATTATAATGAAGCAAATCCTTATATAGAATTATTTAAATTGTAATAAAATATTTATGTGTTTAATAGCTTAGATAGATATTTAAAATAATTTTATTTTTTATAAACTACCAACACTCCTATAACTTACATAGTTCATTAGTATAATAACGATAAATTATAATTATAGTGTGACAATTAGAAACTTTGAAAACTACTATAATATAATTTTGCTATTTTGATTAGTATTTAAATACTAAACACAGCAATACTCTTAATATAAGTGTCAAATAAATGTGAAATAATGTGATGGAGCTACTAATTTCTATATTTAACTGCATTAAATTAATATACAAAGTAACTTACTCAGCCTTGAACCTTTTGCGAGACATCCATGCAATATGTCTTTCGCATCCTTCGGTCTCAGTTTCTTCAGGTTTGGATGCTTCCAAATTGCCTTCGGCGCTAAAAATATGGGTTACTTAAAACTTCATAAAATATGAACAATGAAGTAAATAAAACTATTTAATAAACTGATAATTTGGTACTTAAATTAATTTAACATAGAAAATCGAAGATAGTAAATTAGAATAGAAGGTAAAAAATTTTGTTAAATACAATTTAATCATTGATTTAATTTACGCAGGCGTGCTATATTGATAATAGTAGCGTGCTTATATAACTAACAGTCATACAGCACATAGGAGATAAAAAAAATTGACAAATTTCACCAGCACTTATTAAATTATCATACGTTTAAAATGATCAAATTAAAATTATTGTGAATAATTTTGAAAAATTATAATACCCTTCAACCAGATGTTCCAAGTCACCACGAGAACTTGTTCCTTCACTGCTCAAAGAGTCTGTTTTTTCACTGACATTTGAAGAAATAGAATTTCTTCTCTCTCTATTATGTTGATCGATGCTAAACAGAGATTATTATGATTCTACGATTCAAGTTTTGTTTTGGAAAAATTAATTGCGTACCTTGGTAATCCCGAAAGTCGACGCTGCTTTGCTTGGTGAGTCAGTTGGTCAGCTAAAAACTTTTGGTATCGTAGTCCTTTACAAGTCCTTTCAACTCGAAATTCATTATCTTCAACCGAAGAATCATCGATATAACTCTGACTTTCATCGTGTTCATCTTCTACATTCTAAAATCAATAAGCATAAATAATATTGTCTTTATAATTTTATATGCATACATTTCAAATATGAAAAATATTTAAATTCTAATTACTTATATTAACAACTTATTGATTTTTGTAGTTATATTATTAATACAAAAACAATAACTCAATGAAAAATAGTGTATATTCCATAAAAACTTTTATGCGAAGTACTTTTTTTAAGATGTAGTTGTAAAACTTTACCGTAATCTGATGATTATTGTTTGATTCTGATCTGTTCTTTTTATTCCCAAATAAATCAGCTTTGCAATCTTCTTTTGAGTCGGTTGAAATAGGTGATTCAGAATATCGTTTCTTAGGTGGTTTTGGAACATCACGAGTGTCTGTATTCACATTCTCTAAGACAGGATTTTTAATAGATGACTGAAAGTCTTGAATATTTATTTTTTGTGGAGTAAATAATGAACTTAGTCCTCCTATTTGAGATTCGTCTGCTAGTTTTCCGGGTTGTATAGAATCTTCATCTAATTTAGCTAAATCCGCAGACAGATAATCACTTTTCATAATATCGGAGCTACCATCACATTGTGCAGAGTCTGACTTTTTATTAGTTGGCCTTGTATTTAATGTACGAAGGGGAGGAGCTGGTAATTTATACCATTTAAAATCTGGATTAGCATTTAAAAATGCATCTTTGTACTGAAAAGCAATAGCGAATAAAGAAATTAATGGACATGAAAAGTTATTAAAAATTATGATTGTACAATGTTTCTAGAAATATATATAATATTAACATAATGCTAAATATATTGTATAATTTCTTATATTATGTCTCATCTATGATTATACTAGGTTATCTGTATATTAATGAGCCAGGGTAATATTTCAAGCTAATAAATTAGTAATTATTATATAAACGAATAAGTAGGTAAAATCATATTTATAAAGTATTATTTATTTAAAAATAAAAAGGAATAATATATCTGAAATGAAATTGTTATGGCATTGAAAACTAACGATATACTTGATAAACTTTATATTCGATAGCTTCGGTATTATATACATAATTAAAAATATGAAAGTGATTTAAACTACCATGTTTATATTTAAATTTTATGATTAAAATTGTAAATATATTTTTAATACCTCCTGAGCCAAATTTGTATATGCACACTTTTGTTCTGTCGAAAGCATTGCCCACCATTCGCCAAGAACTCTTGTAACTGCTCGATTTTCTAGATGAGGAAAGCCAGAACGTACGGAAGCTCGATGTCGTTTGCAAAAAATAAGGAAAGCGTTCATGGGCCTCCTTGCATGATGAGCAGGTTCGTGCCCATCCTCCTCTTCCTGTATTGAATTTCACAAACAGTTTGAGATAACAACACACATAGAATTTTCATTGTATAAATGAAGATTTCATATTTAATAATTAGAATGGACAGTAATATAGTACATCATCATCTTATTGTTAGAGTTTTTAATTAGAGGATCAGATTTACTCATACCTAATAAATAATATTATCAATATTAAAAGTAGTATTACTTTTTAAATATTAACATTTACAATTAATATTTATTAATATGATTCAATCAAATATTTAATTTTTATTGTTTAGCGTATAGTAAATAGAATAATAAAAGACTATAAAAGGAAATGGAATAATAAAGAACTATGACTATTATTTCAAATACTGATAAAGACTTTTATGTTGGAAATAATTTTAATAAATAAATTTTTATTTTCATAAATATCTAAATAAAGCAATTTTAGAATGAGCATAATTATTAGCTTATCAGTATAGAAAACAAAAGTTCAGTCCACTTCCACTTATACAGATCATAAATCTCGCCACATTATAATTAGATTTTATTCTATGGGAGTTAGGCTGCTTTTTGTTATATTTAGAGACGAATAATACAATGATGTCATTATTTTTCAAATAAGTAGCATTGCCAAAAAATCTTTTATCAGTTAAGAATTTTCAACTCAAGCCAATATCAGACATAAACGAGATATTATTTATCTGATTTATTCATTGAAAAAAAATATAACCCCATAAATTAATTGATTAATTAATTATTGAGAATGGAGAATGATTAAAAGTTTTATAGGTCATTAATAGATAATTCATGTATAATTCAACATTGATTGAATTCGACATTTAGTTCTGTTGTAAATACTATCCTTTGTGTACTTATTAATGAATTAATTATTCGTCAATATGAAAACGAAAAAAAAAAAGAAAAAGAAAAAAGAAAGGGCAATAATTTATAATGATGAATTACATTCGCTTTTTATGTATTCAGAAAATACAAAATAATTACTAAGCAATATATATTCGAATTAATTTTATTATTTATTTTATCGAGAGAAAATTCGCCAGTCTTTAACGGAATATATTAACAGACTACAGAAGTCTCGGTGGATCTATAAAAGTCAATCTTTTATATTTAAATATAGACTAATCATATATGCTTTTCGTACAAAAGCAATTTCATCTTTATATGTCGCTTGTAAAGAATCGTATAAAAAAAAAAAAAAAAAAAAAAAAAAAATCCGAATCAGATTCTATCAGAAAAAATTTAAAAAATGACTTGCACAAGCAAGAAGTCAACAAAAACGCTGTTGAACTGAAACAACGGTTAACTAATGTAACCGTTTCTAAATAGTCAAATATCAACGCCAATCATAAATATTCCCGTTATTAAAGTCTTTAATAAAAGAAAAAATTAAGGAAAATATTAACTATATGCATATTTTATCTTATACGCGCGATGTATTCGCATTTGTAAGACAAGATAAATGTTATTGTTGAAAATGCAGCTAAAATGGCCAAAAACTCGGGTCGACATAAATTGTCTTACCAAAACGAAAATTAGTATTTTTAAAGGGAAAATCTCGTTACGAAAAGTGTCGCAATATATATATATATATATATATATATATATATATATATATGCAGTCGAGAAGGGGGCGAAGAAACCATTTTGATCGTACAAGAGACAGAAAAGAGACAGAGACGGAGAGTGAAAAACGTACGTTTGCTCACTCTACTGCCGAAAAAAAAACGTCAAAACGAAACGTCCTTAAAATAAGAATGAAAAAGACTAGAGAAATAAAGAAAAGAACAGCAGACCAATGATGGCTACGAATGAATTTGCGTACTTTTCTTGTGAATCTGCCAATTGTCACTTTGACAGCTGTTTATCTCTCTCTCTCTCTCTCTCTCTCTCTCTCTCTCTCTCTCTCACCCCGATGTAAACACGATACCGTCGTCACATAATTAAAAGGCTGACAATCTTGTGTATACACCTATAGGAATACGAAATCGAAAGTACGGAGAGTCGAACAAAGCCATATTTTCACTCTTCATATAAATGACCTTGGTTTTGAATAAGAATATAGAATGACAAGCACTAATCCACCTCCATAGCCCATAAGGAAAAGTCAGAGGGACAGAATAAGAAAATTTAGCCCTTAAATTATTTTTATAATATATGAATTAATAAAAAGAGTCGGAAGCAACGAAGTACTGTAAAAAACATTGATCTACAATGTACAGGGATGAAATCATGAAACATCATCGAATCTAATTGTTACATTTAAGTTATTTGACTTGACTTGGAAAATGATAGTTATGCAGAAAAAGACAGTGTAAAAACGGAGCTACTCACTTTCTGCTGATGCTCGTTGGCAGCCATATTCCGTGCGCACTGTATATGTTTTGTGTCGCGTGTATATATATAATAATAATAATAATAAATATATACCAACGCATGCTCAAACAAACGTACACACGTAAGCACACACGCACGAACGCGTACACACGCACGCATGCATATACATATCTATATACATATATATATATATATATATATATATATATATATAAATATATCTATGCGTATGTGTGTACGCATGTGCATGAAAACATATATATATATATATATATATATATATTTACGTATGCATACAATTGTTTATGTGCACGTGAACATGCGCGCTTGCATATATAAATATATATGTGTATAATACATATTCTCATATATGCGTATGCATGCCTGCATATGCATATTGACTTGAACGTGCATCTTTTACATTAAAAATTATTCAAACAATAAGAATACATATAATAAAAGATGATCAAAAGACTGTCTCTAACATTGCAACCTCCAATAATCTCGTCTCTTTACTCTCTTTTACGTGTATGCGATTAGAGTGCACGCGCGCACAAACAAATCATTGCACCCCTCACATCCGCAACGAAGATCTTTTTCCGCGATAACTTGGTTTCTATATAATACAGCTGTTCGTGTGTTTGCCTACTGTTGTCGGTCAGTTTCTGTCTCTCTCTCTCTCTCTCTCTCTCTCTCTCCTTCTCTCTATCTTTCTTTCGACCCCTACCACGCTTTCTTCCTGCTATTCTCATTCTTTCGCTTGCGCGCTCTCTCTCTCTCTCTCTCTCTCTCTCCCTCTCCCTCTCTCTCTCTTTCACTCATTAATTTTATTTGCTTATAATAAACTGAAGATATTGAAGAGAGAAAAATAATAGACAATAATAATTTTTAGTCCCATTCGAGGCTGTATTCGGCCATTCTCGTTGCAATTTGTAAATTAAACGGAAACAAATTTTCTTTTAAAAGAGATACCATAAATTTCCAAAGTGCATCAAGTTTCTTGCATGCACAGTCAAGATTGCCATCGACAGAAACGTCATCGATACAACTTATCGAATAACGTCATTTCTTTTCTTGCTCTTGTGTGTTTTCTTTCGATTTTGTAGAAATATTATGTGATTAACATGTCTAGAAATTAAATATGTTACGGAGCTTAAATAAATATACTCTCAAAATCGACTTAGTCTAGAAGTTTGTTTAGATTTTTCGCTCGTAATCCCGGAACAGTATTTTTAAATTTCCCGCCGATAAATAATTGTAAATATAATACATATATTTATTCAATTAATTATATTTATCGAAGGGCACAATTTTCCATTTTATGAAGCTTTCATGGTGATATAAAAATTTAAGCCTATGCTTAAGAATTATTTATATACAAATAAGATTCGTTTTATCTGTAAGATATTTTATTCTGTAATTATATTGTAAATATAAAATATTATAAAATAAATTTCTATTAGGAATATTTTTCATGGCAATAAGGTGCTTATTACTATTCGATCAAGAACATGAAAAACTGAAGATCCTAAATACAATGTCTTTATAATGATCAATTTTTTTTTTTTTTTTTTTTTTTTTTTTTCATATATTTTATGGGTATGAAACTTGTTCGTAGCTGTCGCATATATCAAATAAATCTTTATAAATTAGGAATGTAAAGTGAAAGGATCCTCAGGACAATTGTTTCAATAAGATCTGTTGCAAATCGTCAACCACTATTGTTCAAAATTTTCACACAATTATAAATTCTTTGATTCTGCAATGATATCGATAAGTTTATTTATTTCTTAAATAATGACGTACATTAAGTTATCGTTTAATTTCGAATAAAACTTTATTATACAGTTATTTTTAATACTATAATCTGACTTACAATAATAGTTACAATGTGCATACGACAAATTTATATAACAATGAATGTAATTGAATAAGAAACTACGAAACATAAAACAAAGATGCTGCAAAGATATTAATTTTAACATATATTCTGAACGCATAATGCTTAAATCTTACGTTATATACTCTTCTAGTTAATTTTTCATATACGACATAATGTTAATTGTAATTTCTATTTAAGTTTATATTTTGCCAAGGCAAAATTTGCAAAATTAATTATTTGATAAATATTATTGATTCACAATATCCTTATTTTCTAACAATATAAATATTTCGATGAAAATACAATGTCTTAATTTTACATTACAAAGAGTCTATTTATCATATAAGATTAAATATAGCTTTAGAAATAGGCAAAAATTTATAATCGTTTAAATCTGAATGTTTCATATAGAAAAAAGAAATTATTTTAAAGTTATTTATTTAAAAAATCGAATACGAACATAAAATAATAAATAAAAAAATACGCGATAAATCAGTTAATTTTATTAAATTTCCATTATAGCGTTTAATGGCATTAGAAGTAAAAATTCAATAGTACGTTAAACTAATTAACTGTATGAAAAAAAAAAAAAAAAAAATTCAATTTGGTATTTCATAGCGTTATTAAAATATTAATGTTATCAACTTCCATTTAGATTGAGTAAAAATAATTAAAATAACTCAACGAACTTACGTAGAAATTAAAACCATTTTAACAAAAACTTTTATCTTACTGTTATTTTTAAAAAATTTTCATATTTGAAGTTTATAAAATTTACATTAATAACGATTAAATAATAATAATTGAGTCAATTGTATTTGTTTTAATTTTAAATGCTGTATTACCCTTCCTGTAGACTCATTATATAATATACAAATTCAAATAAAATTTTGATAAAATATCGTATTTCAAATATTATTTTTACACATAGAGTAACAAAATTCATTTCCACAAAATTTAATTATATATTTTTATAAAACAGGTGTATCTGGCTAAATAAATTAATTTTTACCATAATCACCACGTCAGTTATTATATATAAAATTAGAAAATAGAAGAATGGAAATTGTAAACAAAATTGTTCATAAACAATTGTTTATAAATTTCTTTAAAATGTATGTGTATATATGCGTATGATTTTACATTTATTGTTTTGCAATAGATAATATTAGAAGAATTTATTAGAAAATAATTTGCCTTAAAGCATTCAACGAAGACATTAAAAATATAAAATAGATTTTGCATGCATTTACAAGGTAAATATATATATATATATTTTTTTTTTACATAACATTATCTTGCGTTTATACTTAAGTTTCACATTTATTACGTTAATATACTAATTTTTGAATTTTTATCAATTAATTTTACTTCAGTTTTGATTTTGTTTTAACTAATTTTACTTAGTTTAAAAAAACCTAAAAATCTTTTCTCTAGACGAGCAAAATTTTTTAAACAGTTATTGATCTTTTTTATGTAAATAAATATTTATTTAATAAATTTAACTTACAAATATATTAATTAAATTGAAGGTATTTAAATTAATACTGTACATTGAAAATAACAATCTTAGTAAATATCGATATTATTTTGTATAATAATATTAACGTTAGATTTTCTTTTATAATTAGAAACATTTAAATACCCACATAAAACAAACTTCAAACTAGTTAAATTATTTGAAGGTAACTTTTACTTTGACATGAATTGTTTTTCTTTATATAAATTTGTTCGTAAATTTTCATTAACTGTTAAATTATAAGTTAGCCTTGTTGGGCAGAAAATTTTTTAAAATATCAAATACGAATATTATTCCATAGCTTTGTCGAAATTCAATTTTTTATTATGCAATGTGCGAGCTGCATGCTCAATAAATAATATAAAATCTTAATATAATTTTTATACTTGCATAAATTTTTTTTTAATTTGTTTTTTATGTACGAGTTAAATAAATTATAAAAAATAATAATACAGCTCATATCAACTATAAATTTTCTTTTATCATTAAACATTTTACATTCAATAATTCATATATTTTAGCGATTTCAAATACAGAATATTCTTAGAGCGTTTATATTACATTATACATTGGTATCTTATATTTATATGAGGAATAAAAATAAAAATGTTTTAACATTTCTTTATAATAATAAATACAAACTCCATAAGTGTTTAATTTTAAATATTTATAACAATTTTTAAAAATAATACCATTTGTGTAAATCTAAAAACAAAATATAATGCTTATCTAAGAAAAGGATTTAAGATAATTAATGAGTTAGAGGTAGAAGTTAGCTAGGAACTTTGCATAATCTTTTCCATAAACTCATTTTAATTACCTCTAATATATAATTCATTTTTCACTTTAAACAAAACTATTGTTTCTAGTACTTAGAACAATATATCATCATCTCCCTCGTCAAGCATATTAGCAACATCTCCTCTTATATCTTCTCTTCCAGCAGCAATCATTTCGCGTCTAAGTGCTTCGACCTGTAAAATTGTATTTTTATACATTACAGATTATACATTATAATCTTATTATATATTATATTATTATCGAACGTTCCTTTCAATATTTTCCTTTCAATCTTAATAACATTCTTTAATGATTTATTAATATTATTTGATTTATCGATTATTGATTAATAACGATTGATTTATACTTTTAACATAATTATTTTCACTTAAGAGATAAGAATATCTTCTTTTCTATAAATTATATATATATATATATATATATATATATATATATTTATGTTTATATAAAGATAAGTACCTTAGCTTTCGCTTGCTTTTTCTTATCCTGAATTTTCTTTAAACGATAAAACTCTTCCCTCTCAAGTTCATCCAACTCTGAGATAATATAAGCTAGTGTCCTTTCTATTCTTGGAATGATAACGTGCTCGATAGCATTTACACGACGATTTGTGATTTTAATCACTTCATCGAGAGTGACAAAACTAGTTTGCAGGGAAGCTAGCTCAACCAGTAATGTCACTGCCTTTTGGTAATTTTTTTTTAATTTTGTCAATTGTTGACCACCTCTGGCTAAACCAGCTAATTCATATGTATCTGTTCCATCTTGATACGATTCAAATACTGGAAGATTTACTCCCGCTACATTGTCTTTTTTTGAGCGGATTTTAATTTGTGCCTTTGTAACATTTTGTAGGACAACCTGGTTAAAGTCACCAGTGGCAAATTTTGCTTCAGCTAATGAAAAAGCCGCTTCCTTCATCACTTCACCCATCAGTGTTTTTGTCTAAACATTAACTAATTTATTATTAATTTTACTATAATTAATGATTAATAAAATTACAGACTATTTACTTTAATAGATTACTTTACAATTAAAAAATAATCACTTAAATTATTAAGTATATAGTAATTGGAAACTTTAAATTATTAATAAGAAGTTGGATAGGCTGAATTAGATACAAGAAAATTTTTTAAAAATAGTAATTAAATTAAAGTTGTTAGCATACCGCAATAATTTTTCCTAAAATCATTCTAAAACGCATTTGTAAAGCATCAGCTTTCTTCTTTAGCAAACCATGACCTTTTTGTGCACCTGCTAATCGAGATTTCATCAACATTTGAGCTCTGGAATATTAAATTATTCAGTAAAATTGTTTATCAAATGAAAATCAATATTAATATTCTGTAAGTGAATTACTATTACGAGTTATCAAAAATCTATTTTCTAATGAAATAAAATGATCAGTTGTTTCGAAAATGCTCAATGACACTTATGATGTTTATTATTTCATTATCATAGTCACGAGACAATGTTAAATTTTGTATGAAATAGTACTATTTTTTAAAGTAGGGTTACACCCACTTTTTTCGTGTATAAAAAACGAGACAAAATTGTGTTGATGCATAAAAATTTTATGAACAATCATATGATAATGATGTAAAAATTTTAACTTATATTTTTGAAGACGATATTCGTAAATACTTACCCCCGAGAGGGAAAAATTGGAAGTTTATCCTTTCCTGACATGTTTTTAGTACAAGGAGACAGGAATAAAATTGATCAGCTGACTTGTGATGGACCGGAATATTATTCTATCAGAATGAAATTAATGGAAATGAACCGGACCAGCGCGGAATTTTAAAAACGACTAGTTAGCATTTAAATTTAAAAAAACACATGCCAATTATGTTAAAAGTTAATTAACATAATAAAATTCTTGTCTATACGAGTTAGGTACACTATTTATTAACAAAATATAGAATTCAAATTTTTTCAACAGAATAACCATCGTTTATGTGATAAAATTTAGGTTATAAATTTAACTGCCCAGGTTTTAACACCTGTCTCACATTTACATTTATTCTCGAATCCGAAATGTAAGCATTTACTTTTTGCCAATCTTCATTATTTATTGAAGAATTGGGCATCGAACTCCATGGCTTAGATTCATCGATTAATATTTTTGGCACTCCATGATATTTTAATCTAGAGTTACCCGACATCACAAGAACATCGCCACTACGTAAAAATAATGCATGAGCCGAGTTCTCTTGTTTAAGTCCTCCGATAAGAAAAATAGCTGCTTGACCAAAGCTAATCGAGAATAGAGGAGCCTCGAGGTAAGCTTCGGAATGATCAGTATGACCAGCTAAAGTTGAGTTCATTTTGTAATAATTAATTATGGCTGCTTCGGCTTTGAATTCTTGAAATCCTAAGATACGTGCAAGGTATTCTATTAGATCTTTCAAATCGTTTGGCATTTTGGATTTCAAATTTTCTGAATAATGTTTCGTATCCCAATTATGATGATACCCTAATGTTGTCCATCGTAATCTTGATAACAAATCTTTTCTTGGCATTGTTCTTTATTCAAATATTCAATTTTAATAACTTTTCTCATAAAAAAAAAAGAACGTGTGAAAATTATATAAAATTGTATTTTTACCCAAAACAAGTATCCCACCAAGTTTCGTTATTACTCAACAAACCATGAGCATCGATATTTGTAATATTTGGCTTCTCGGTATATTCTTTTAGACATTTTATAATCCATTCTTGCTGTCCTTTGGCAGTAAATGGATTTTGCAATAAAATTAATCCTAAAATATCAATTCATTCTTAACGTATGTAATTCATCATGTATAATTTACAAATTTATACACTTTACCTGGTATATTGATAAATTCGTAAATATTCCACTCTTTCATAGACTTTAGTCCAAATTTTACTCCTAAACCAGTTTCAGACTGGAAATCAACATTCATTTTCCTAACCTGCAAAGCATAATATTAATAAATAATCCCGTCATTGTATATTAAAATAAAGTGACTTACATTTTTATTCGAAGGCTTCATTGGATCTATCACATGTTCCAAATTAGGCGGCGGTTTTCGAGCTTTATAATACTTAAAACTATCCTTAAACATGCTAAAACTGTAAAATTAATATAAAAGAAAGCCTAAAGTACAGTTACATGTTTATTTACAATTCTCGATAACTTCTTATAATTTTTACGTCCAAGGCAGATTTATGTTGTTTACATCTGACGTGTAAATTATCAATAAACAAAGATAAAGAAGAAAATTCATAGATGGATAAATCGCTGGCTGCTACCTTTACTCGTGTGAACCTTGTCAATCGACTTTTCTTGAGTTTATTACTTTCCAAGCTATTTAGGTTTTTTGCAATTAAGGTTACCAAACAAATGCTCAGGTCATAAGTAAATTAAGTAAATTAGCTAAACACCGCATTGAGATTTATAAAAAAAAAAAGAAAAAGGAACATATGACACATCACGTCATGAATAATTATTGAAGATGAAAATGCTAAAAATGAGAGAAATTTAATTAAAAAATATACAATTAAATATATGGTATTTAAATGCTTTATTTGAAGTACAGCTTACCACATGATTGGGTAAATATGCAAAATATTTTAATGTTTTATCGTAATATGAAAAATATCTTTTTCTAAAAATATGTTTCTTAAAAGTCATTTCAACAAACACGATTGCCTAATTATAGGCCTTGCAATATTCATTTGCTTTTAAGCATTAACTAATAAACAAATTATTTTGCAGCTTTTTATTTTAGATTCTCATTTTATTTCAGTAAGATAAGTTTTTAGGTTGAAGATTTTTACAGAAATTTTAGAAAATTAAGTTATAATTTTTCTCTAGTGCCTACCAGCTTACAGTTCACCAATATTGATAAGACTTTGCAATTTTGTAAAAGTTATACCATTGGCGAGAGCATGTGTTTAATTATATTTATTGTTAACGATTTGGAAAATCGTTTCTTAGAAATTTGTCTATGGCCATGTCGAGAGGGCGCGATTGTGCCATCACGAGTACCTACTTTTAAATTCTAATCTGAATAATTAAGTGATCGGTAAGTACAAAACGAAACTGCTCTATGGATTGAAAAAAAAAAAAAAAAAAAATAAATAATTAAATAAATAAAAATAAATGTCAGACAAATCATTATGTTTATTTTCCCGTGTCTATACATATAATAATTATATTAAATATATAACATAATTTTCATTTTTTAGACCCGAAAGTTGATTGAATATGAAAATACTATATTTGAATATTTCATACCTAATTAACTTTAATATAGCCGTATTTATACAACAATACATAGATCCTACTACCTACATCAACATAAAAATATTTTCTCTTTCTTTATACAAAATAATTTTATATCTTTGAAATATTTCTCCGATTCGAAACAAAAAAAGAAAAAGAAAAATTATTTATTACATTTTATAAGAACAATTACGTATGCCAAAATATTCATTCAATGTGTATGCTGATAAATAGTTATCAAATGTTGACGAAGGCCTTCGTCGATCCTTTCCACTGCATAATGAAAATATGTCGAAAAACATTCTAAAATCGATTCAAACATAAAAATACAATATATGGATACATTATATAGATACATTAATATCGTTTAAATCGATCGACAACTAAACGATATAAAAAATATTCTTTTAATGCTTAAATGATAATAGTATTATAACATGAATAGAATATTTATTTATGAAAAATTGACCAATTATATATTAAAAAAAAAAAAAAAAAAAATTCTCAAATGTATAAGCTATATGAGTACGCGTGGTAATGCTTTTAAAATTCTATTTGGTGAAATATTTTTATATCTTTCGAAACGAAGTTACCAATATACTAATTATTAAATACAATACAAAAACTTAGTTAGCAAATTAATTACTAATGTAATAAAAAAAAAAAAAAAATTATTAGTACAACGATAATGTAGCAATTATTCAGTTGAATAAAACGAAGTGATTTTTATAAAGAAAAAGTCATCTTAATATTTTATGAAAAATATCATACTTTATATATATATTATATAATTTATCATTATAAGTTTCGAAATAAAATTTCTTATTATTTGGCTTAAGATTATTTATTTAATTTTATAGACCTTCAAATATCTTAGTCAAAGAACGGTAATATCATTGATATGATAGATTAGATAATATTTTTATTCGATTTCTTTTGTTCGTTGCTTTTATATTTCTACATAATTACAAAAATTCTATGACTTTTCTATTGAGAATCCAAAACCTATTCGGAAGCAAGAGTATTATTTATTTTATAAGAAATACGTTCAAATAGAATTTTGAAATTTATCGAACGATCGTTTAAATGAAATTTTTGATAATTATTCAGTAATTACAAATTTTACGTAACAAGAAAGATTTCAAATTGATAATATCCACTATGAGACAACAAACATCTAATAAATCATTTATTGAAATATTTATTCAAAATTTATATTATACACATTTTCTTTTAACGATTAGATCAATTTAATTTAATTAAAAAAAAAAAAATTTAGATAATAATCTTCAATACAATCTTCAATTTTACGAAAAGAAAAAAATTATTAACGCCACATAAATCCATTTATGTCAAAATTTACGATGCGGAAGTTGTTACTAATCTGTTGATTCAAAGTGTTGCAGAAACAAAGAAACTTGGTTATACTTTAAATATATGCATATATTTCTTTTTGCATCAATGTGCTGCTAAATTGAATTTCAAATTTTCCTTCAAAATAATTTTCTATTATTTTACACTATAAATTACTCGTACTTCGGGATACAATTATCTCCAGAATACTTTATAAGAATTTATTAATATTTTATTTATATTTATAACGAATTTTTTTTTTTTTTTTTTTTTTCTGTTTATACCAAATTATTGTTATTTATATCGATATTATTTACAAAATTTCATTTCCAAGAGTTTGACAAAATCATGTAATATTGCTAAGTACGATATTTATTAATCGTGCTTATGTGAGTATTCAGCAAAGGCCGAATGAGAGATATACGAGTTTTAATTTCATTTAGAACGTACTATTTAATTTACTTATAATTTACTCTATTGAATTTGCTTTTAAAGTAAAATGGAATTTTAATGTATGCAAAATAAATGTGTGAATATTTTTAACTCCTTCGCTAATAACTTTTTTTATTCATGCACACTTAAGAATCTACTTAAAAAATTCCGAGCATTCGTCGAATGTACTTTCACTTTAAATAAAAGAAATTCCATTTTGAATGATTTATGAATACGCTGTATGGTAAGAAGTTCAATTCTAATCGTAAATACTATTCATGATACTTATGACTTTGCAAACAGTGACAGAAAATGTTTTCATATTGCATATTAATACGACTTGTGTAGCATAACATAAAGACGCTCTGTAATTGATAATTGTAAAACTACTTATTCAAAATAACCGAACACGTCATTATTTAAATGAAAAACTGTTTCGTGTTCAACTAGTTGGAAGTCAGCCAAATATCGAAAATGTCATTTCGAATTTGAAAATGTATTTATTTAAATATAATGAAGAATGTAATATCGGAGTAACCATTTTTAAGTCTTACATAAACGAACAGAATGAAACAAAATATTCAGATGTCATTAAACGAAGATTTTATTTATTTTAACTTTTTAAATCGAATGCTTTAAGTTTTAAAATGTTCGGTAAAAGTCTCATGAGATTTATGAAAAGTCTATAATCACGCGTACTTATTTATAAAATTCAAAGGATAAGTTCGCGATCCTGTACCGAGCGATAAATATTTCGTAATTTGATGAATTACAATATTCATTGCTAATTAATTATTCTTATTAATCAATTACTGATTGATATTTGCAATTATTAAATTATTTGAAATATTTAAGCATATCTTGTAATGAATAAATATTAAATCTATCTTCTGTTACATAATTTCATTCGATGAAAAATATTTTGGTATAGTTTTTAGTCTAATAATGTTAAAAGGCATAAGATTATAATAGCCATAATCGCAATATATGTTTTTCAAAAATCTTTGTAAACATTCAAGCAAAATATTTTAATCCTAAATATCAAAGCACAAATTTAATTTTCATCAGTTTATTTCCTCAATACATATGTTATAGTAGTGCAATTACGTTATAAATCCGTAATAAATATAATAGAGATTAAGTTTTTTTTTATGCAATTACTAGACAATATGTGCAGCTGTAGATTCGTGTGAATATACAACAATACATAAATTATATCACCTGAATCATACATTAATGCTGATATAATTTCATGTAAAAAGAATTATTATCTCTAATGGAAAATTTTTTGTCAACGTTATTTATATCGTAATAACATCTTTATCTTTTTTTTTTTTTTTTTTTTTTTTTTTTTTTTTTTTTTTTCAATTTTTTTTTTTTTTTTTTTTTTTTTTTTTTTTTTTTTTTTTTTTTTTTTACAAATTATCTTTATCTTAT
>NW_011948414.1:640158-671094 GCF_000503995.2 Ceratosolen solmsi marchali | reverse complement strand
TTTTTTTTTTTTTTTTTTTTTTTTTTTTTTTAATATTTACTTTATTATAGGAGCTTGTCTAGAAATTAAAGATGAATATTTTCCAAGCAAATATAAATAAAGTTTCGAGTTAATGGCTAATAATTTGAACTAATTATTTCGTAAATTTCATGCGTTAAAAGTTATAATAATAACATTAATTACCATTAAGGAATACATACTAAAACTTTTTATTAATGTAAATAGATAAGTTAAGTGAAAATTATACACAATTTTTAACTTATTCGTAGATTAATCGGATACGATTAGAGCCTTATCGTTTTTGAAATTAAATGTTACATTCAACTTCATTTATTTTACTTTAGAAATGTAATGAAAAAAAGAATTAAAAATTACAATTTCATTAATATCCAAAACAATTAAACAATCGGTTATTTTTTCAAAAAAAAATTACTGTCGATTGAATAAGTATTTTATCGACTATGCATAAGAATTAAATTATAAATTTTATTTATTAAATAATCATAATTGTTGATTTAAAAAAACAAATTTTAATTCTTGTACAAAGTATTTAAAATATCAACTACATTGAGAATCAGTTTTTTGTTACGTTTATATTTTATATTTTGGCTTGATTACTTTTAACCTTAATAATTTCTCATTTAATATTCAATATCTCGTACACGCCATTATTTCTCTATCGAACTAAATATCTTAAACTCAAAATTTATTTTTATTTTTTGTTATTAAATAAAGTATGATGTATAATTGTTGTACTACATTGATTATTGTAATTAATATACATTTTAATTTATCATTATTGACAATTGATATCATATTTCAATTAAATTTTATTGATATTATTTATTTAACTAATTAGTGAATATAATAAAATAAGTAATGGTTTTTAATTCGATAGATAATTAATTAATAATGGATTAAGTATATATATATATATATATATATATGCTAATTTGTGCCGTAAAAAATAATTTAATTTAATCTATCACGTAGACACATATGATTGATTAACTTTAATTATGAAATTTACATTTTTATCAATTTATTTGCTAATTTATATTACGGAATTTTATAAATCCTATGAATCCTCTTTACAATGATGTTCCTATTATTCATTAGCCGCTAAATTTATCTAACAGAATTTAATCAATAATTTTTACTATCCTTAAATTCAATATAAACTTGTAATTTTTTTTCTTTCAATTTTTCTATTTAAATTCTTTTTACACTTTTTCTTTCATTATACTTAAATTTAATTTTGTACTTCTATTAGCTTTGTTTTTCAATTTCTATTACTTCTTTAAAGTGAATCATAATAATAAGTACTTCTTGAAATTTAGATTCTTCTACGCGAGTTTAGCAGTGTAGATTACGTCACACTGCATTACGGACTGCTTTTAATAAATGTTAAATAGCTTATCAAAATAATTTTGCCGTCCACTCGTTTAACCGTTCGTATCCACAACTGAATTCCCGTTCATGACAATTGTTAGAATTGACCTACTTTAAAACATTTTCAGATAGTACGTAATAACTAATTTTTTGTTTATTACATTAGATCTATTTATTCTTTAGACTTATGAATTTATTCATTTTATATTTACGTCTCTTAATCATAACTACTAGATTGATTCTTTTTAGTTTACAGTTGTTGTTCTTCGAAATTATGAAGTAATGAAAAAAAAAAAAAAAAAAAATTAACACATTTAAAATAGTATAATATTTTTTCATAGACTGTGCTGTGGTTAACATGATTCTTCAAGCTCATTATTTTTGTCAAATTATGTTCTTCATTACTCAGTTCAAAGATAATTTTTGTTGTAAAGAAGAAAAAAAATTGTATCTCTGTCTCTGAAGTTCACAATATTTACGCTACGCCAACATAAAAATTCTTCGCTTCAAGTTTCATTCAAGCTATTTGTACACATTGTACGCTATTTGAAGAGAGAGAGAAAAAAAAAGAAAAAGCCAAAGAAGTCGAAGCACTGAATATCCATCCAGTAGTTGTCATTAAAATTGTATTTTATTTTATAATTTATGGTACGGTACGGAGATGTTCTATATCAATTATAATAAAATTGACAATCATTATTTAGTCTCTAATGGAGTACATTTGGCATGCGTATATATTATCATAACGTTTTTTCCACTATTTTTCTTTCTCGTGTCACTAATATAGTTCGCTGTTGGGTTAACAACTAAAGATAATACTAAGCATTACCATTGATTGCTCCAACTTTGATGTACATTCATTGTTTTCCTAATGTCTTCTAGTCAAATGGCCGTCCTTTCACTGTAGACTCCTAATCCATAGATATATTATTTATAAGATATGATAACATTTGTGATTATTGTGATTATTAATGTGTGTAGTAGTTTTTAGTATAAATTTAGTATAAAAAGTAAAAAAAAAGTGATTATTAATTTTTATTGCAATAAGATTTTTTTTTTTTTTTGTCCAGTAAAATTGAGAATAAAAGAGTATTTTAATTTGTTTAAGGTAGATTTATATTTAAAAAATTCTTATTTATACGCTTAATTGCGTCAATGGTTTGAAATCCAAATGGCTAAGTTTTATCTCAATGAATTGGGTAATTGTACAGAAACTTGTGTAGAAATTGAAAGGATCGTACGACCATTAAAATTTTTATTATTATTGTCTTCGTTGTTGTTGTTGTTGTTGTTGTTGTTGTTGTTGTTGTCGTCGTCGTCGTCGTCGTCGTCGTCGTCGTCGTCGTCGTCGTCGTCGTCGTCGTCGTCGTCGTCGTCGTCGTCGTCGTCGTCGTCGTCGTCGTCGTCGCCATCGTTTATAGGATCGTACGTTAATGTCAATTGAACGGGATCTTACAGAGGCAATTTTTCTCAATGCAATGTACTCATTTTATAAAAGAATTCAGTTAGTTTAGAAAAGTTTTATGACAAATGTGTCTTGGACACATGGAGGTGACGTCACATAATGCTCATACAAATATTGAATAACATGTTCATGGTGTATGAGTTCGGGCGGGATTTATTGAAGATGGTAATACGAAAAAGAAGAGAACCTATTTCCCCGGTACTCAAGCTTTTGCAAAATGCATCTGACCGTCGCACGAGTGAAGCGGCTGAAAATTCATAATAAAGAATTATGGAAATGTTCGTTGGTGTGGAGCTGCATAAAGACGGGCTCGTTACCCTAAGTGACGCACAGATTGTCGCGGCATCTTCGGCGCGGCGCTTCGGATTCGCGAAAGCAGATCGCAGAGTAGCAGGAGGAGTTTGCAATGCGCGGCACGTATCGAACAATTGCCCGCGGAAATTTTCTCGGGATCGGCCGATTGCGATCGCGAGCTTTCGAAAAGCCTTGAGCCACCACCGTCGCCGATGTAGTCGCCGCCACTGCCGCCACTGCCTCCACGGCCTATGGTTATAGGCTAATAGCAGGCGGGACGGGACGACTCGCGCCGATTAAGGGCGAGACTTCTACACGACTGCGCGCTCAAAATCATAATCCGCGCTTGCGAAACGGACGTTATTTGCGATATTTTGCGCCGCGGCGACTGGTCGTGGCAAGCAACCAAGGCCTCGGCGCAGCGCGGTGCGCGTTGATTTGCGCGGATTTGCGCGGATGTTGCCGCTAGGAGTGAACTTCTTGGGACGCGCGTCACGACGAGCAACGCGTGCCTGGATTTTGACGCGCCTTCTTGCCTTTCAAAACTCACTTGCGGGAAAAATATAAGGGAACTTGATGAGTGCTTTGACGCTCAGCCTCAAATGCCGAGGATCTTCGTATGCGGGAGAGTGGAGGTGCCGCCGAGGCCTTCGAAGCGTTCGAAAGAAATGGAAATTATGCGACGAGGTCTTACTATTATTCAATTAAACGTTTTTTCCAACGCTGTCAATTCACCTGTGTTATAATATATATTTATGCGGCAAATATCGCTCGTTTAGATGACAATTCAATTCAGATATGAAAATGAAAGAAAACGTTCGAGTTTTGCACGTGGGATATCCATAGCTATGGTGTTCAACAAAAATTTCGTCATATTAAATAATTGACGATTTTACATTCCAAATGTAATTCACCCAGTGTTTTTCAAGGATTAATATTTTCCTATTACCCGTTTGGATAATATTACTTTGGTTAATATGTTGAACTTTGCTTAATAATTGATTTGTGCGTATAATGACAGATGTAGACCGTAACGGTAGGGTGTAGAATCACCATTGAATAAGCGATTAATATGGCATTAGAACTATTAATCACTTATTTATTATGAGTATTTTTCAAAGTGTGTTAATAGTGCGATTAATACGTCAAAATTGATCGAAAATATATCTCGCGGCCTACCACGCCTACTCCGTTTTCTAATAATCGATAAAATAAAAGTAATCGACAATGATAATAATAGCAATAAACAATCATTGGTATTAATTTTTAAAAGTTACATTATATTAAAGCGTCGACTATTGCTTATCACATACTTTACGAATAATACTAATTTTTACAATAAAAATTATCGTCTTAAATAATTTTCATCGCTTAAATCTAAAGTGTAATTGGTAATAAAACCACATTATTAATACTCATTCAAAACGTATTTGAACGTACAAAATATTTATCTATCCAATTGAATAAAAATAGATTTAAAACTCAATATAAAATAGTCATAGTCTTCACATATATATATATAATATTTATTATTTTCCTCATTTTATGATATGCCATTATGATCGAGAGATTAAGCAAAACTTAATTCTTACCTCAAGGTATATAACCTATTTGTCCAAGGGAACTGAAAAATTATGATAAGAGCGTATCGTTAAAAAAAAAAAAAAAAAAAAAAAAAAAAAAAAAAGTTTTAAACCGTTCTAGTGTTATAATTGCATGCTTGCGTGAAATGCACAATAACTCTGGAATAAATCGGTTAAATTGCGAGGATAATTAAAAGGCGCGAGCGACCATGATTGTAGTCTACAAAAGTGCGTCGTGCGATCATTTATCGAATTAGAAGGAAGAAAGGAAGCCCTTGACTTTTAGGCTAATTGCATCTCGTAAAAAATGTAATTACCATTAGTGAAAAATTCTCTGTTTATGCTCCAACGTGATATATCGGCGCTATTATCCTGTTGGAAGTAATTAGTAATGACCGAGGGTTGGGCCGTTGAATATCTTCTCCAACGATATGACTTGGATCTCCATAACTTCCGGAACTTGGTGATTCGTTGTCTGAGTGCTTGTTTGCATTGAAAATCGTCTCTGTCGCGCTTTTCTTCGAGTTTCCATACTTAGTATACCATTGAATTTTATGAAACTCCGCTGTCGACAATCTTTCGGCGCAATAGAGGTTTTTTTTCATAAACATTCCAAATGCGTTTCACATCATATTTCTATGTGCTTTATGAAACAGACTGCTTCAATTTTCTATGAGTAACATCTTTGTTTGGCTTTGTCGGTAATTAGTGTGTAAAGTAACTTCCCAACGGATACCTACGGTAATGCAATCGTTATTTGCCATCAAATTTAAATGGCAAGAAATGTATCTAATAAAAGCGAACGAATGAGTTAATTGAGAGTTAAAAGAAAATGTATATATATATATATATATATATATATATATATATATATATATATATATATATATATATTGTCTTACATAAAAACAGAATCACTCTCGTTGGATTACGATAAAGAAATTCGCAAACGACGTACGTGATGTAATTTTTAAGCACACATTAAATCGACTTGGTTCTTAATCGTAAATCATATTTAACTTTATTTAATTAGCTAATCTAAAACAGAAGAGAAAATGTTAAGATACGGCATTTTTTACAGCATCATTTGTAGAATTATTATGAAAAGTAATGTATTTATTGTGCAATATTGTTAAATTTAATGGTCAGTCATTTCCGTATAAAATATTACGTCAATCAATGAATTCGTTAGAGGCATTATTTAATAGTTCATATATGCATTCTTAGAAGCCGTTTAAATATAAATATATTGACAAAACTATTTGAGCTATTCATAGGCAAACAAACACAAAAATGTGTAAATAATAAAAAAAAAATATATATATATATATATCTATATATAAAAGAAAAAATACCATTTTTTTTTTTTTTAATATAAGTAAGTGGCGATTAATTAAGGTCATTTACAAATATTAATTTAATTTATCAAATTTTGTAGATAAGTATTCGCAATTCTTATAAAAGTAAATTAACTTAATAATTGTGAAGCACCGTATATTACAATTTACAAAAATAAATAAAAAAAAAAGGAAAAAGAAATACAAGTATATTAAGTCAATACAGGTCTAAATAATTTAAATTTAAACCAATACATTTTTAATTGACAAAGAGCTTTTATAAATAATAAATATTTGAAACTAAATCATGCTAAATCAAAAGCTTATATGAAATCGATCGTTTCTCCTTGAAAGTTAAAATAGTATTTAAAAGCCTACCGAAGCAAGTTTCTTATTCATGCGTTATTAACAATGTAAATATCATTTATTATTACTTTCCGACTATTAATTATAAGTTTCTTACCGATTCAACGTGCTTCTTTGATAATTTAAAGTCATGCTTATATAAATATATTTTATTCTCATTGCTTTCTACATTTAGATTTATTCGGAGTTAATATATCAATAAAATTATAATTTATTCAGTTTTTATAAATGACGAATTAAATTAATTTTGAATTCATAAGGTATAATATTTATTTGGTTCATTAACTAAAGAATATTGCTGGATGAAATAAATACATACAAGCGAGAGATCCAGCGACTCGATAGCTTTACATTGTAATTTTATGCATGCGTACCTAAGTACTTGCATATGCTTTCTCTGCCATAATGTCGTGATTTCTCTCTCTTTCTCCGCTTCCGATCTTATTTTACAACATTATTCTCTCTCTCTCTCTCTCTTTTTTTTTTTTTTTTTTTTTTTTTTTTTTTTTTTTTTTTTTTAGTAAAAACCTTACGTAATATTATTTTATAAACTATGTTTTTTTTCTGAATTTAATATTAAAATTATTTATAAATAGCAAAAAATTATTTTAAATATTCGATAAACAGTGACTTACCTATTATCGTATGTATATTATTAACGAATGCTTTAGCAAGATAATTTAACTAGGAGGAACTAATGAAGCATCTAGTTTTTTTCTTCCAATGTAGACACGCTACCTTAAATCGCTACACTCCTTATTGTATTTCCAACTTCTTAATAGTATTTTTTTCTTAGAAAGAAGAACTTCACAATTCTTATATAGAAGCTTATAAAGAGAAGTTATGAGTATAATGTGCAGACGATAATAGTTGAAAATTCAGAATTTAATACTCGCTAATAAATATATGACGGCAATAACTCATAAAGCGAAAATAGATATATATATATATATTGTCTGCGACTGTTGCTATGAAAAGTGCTAAATGAAATTGAAAAAATAAAATTTTTTCATGAAACCAAAATTGGTTTGTCTCTTTGTAAGGGTAAGGTTTCATAGCCTTTAAAATAATTAAAATAATTATTATTGTAATAGTTTTTGATATAGTATGTTATTTTTTTTTTTTTTTTTTTTTTTTTTTTTTTAATTATAATAATTATAGGTAAAGATAAAGAAATATTCGATAATAATTGAATATTCCTTATCGTCGTTGACAATTATAATTGTCATAGTAAAGTGATAATAAATATTGAAGCATTATTTTGTTTATAAGAAAAGAATTTGTACTAAATAAATGCATTAATGAATAACGCGCAACTTTATTCCCGGCAATATTTTATTCTAAAATTTTTTATAACATTTCACCATTATATGAAATTTGCTCAATATTATATAGGATTATATGTTGAACAATTAACATATGGTTTAGAATTAAATTTTTAAATATAATGCAAAATTATTTTTCTTTTTAAAGCCAAAACATAGGCAATTATTTTAAATATCCCGTAAAATGGCAGTTATTCGTTTTCAATCCATCTTTTAAATAGTAATACTACATCTATGTAAATAGAAAGTCGATTGGAACATAAAGCTAAGCCCGTATATGTGATTTTACGGATTTGTTATTAGGTAGCATCGAGCCAATAAAAAATGTAAATTTTAAAGGCAATAAAGGATCTGTGAGAAAAAAAGTACATAAATATTTTTTCTTTTAATTTAGTAATATGCTTTTTTTTCTTTATTTGTGCATTATACGATTACACGAGCCTTTATTTAATAAAAATTCTCTTTAATAAACAATTATTGTACAGAATTTCATGTTACTATTACAAGATTGTAAAAGCTCGTATCTAAATATATCTCGGCAGCAATTTAATATGCAAATCAAATATACAATCTTGAATATATTATTTTTATATGACTTTATATAAATTGATAAATTTAATTAATAATGAAATAGTACGATGTTGTAATGAAAAGTCTGAGATTCGCAAAAAAAAAAAAAAAAAAATAAAAAAAATATATATATACTAGCGTATTTAACATTGACAAAAATAAAATTTACCACGTATAAGATACACGTTTAACTATATCATTTAATGATTTATCAATTTTGTAATCAGTAAGTGCAATGAGCTTACGTTTGTAATTTGTATTATAATTGTATTCGAAAATATTTGACGGCGAGGAAAAGCTGCGTAGATTAAAATTAAAATTCATGAATTTGTATTTATAATTATTGTCTGATATTATATTTTAGAAAAAAAAGCTATAACATTCGTATTCACACGTTCTTCTCAAAAATACGTTTGCTTTTATATTCATTACTTGGCTGCTTTTAACATTTCCCGATATAATAATTTTTTTCTTTTTCATATTTATTTAAATATAAGTGAATAAAATGCAAAAGTAGCATTCTGAACATAATTATTTTTATTTCATATATACTGATATAGAATGTTATAAAATTTTAAATAAATTTGCATAATAATAATTTCATAGTAATATAAAGATACTATTTCATTCTATGTAGTTGCTCGTTGAACATTTTAAATAACCCAAATACATAACTTTACACATTCTTAACGTCTTCATTGTCATTACGCACTTTTGTAAACGCACGTATTTTTATGAAAGTCGAGCTCATCATCATCGCGTGTAACATGGACATTTAATTGCAGCACATAATGACGAATATTGTATATCATTATATGGACAACATTATCATTGATAATACAGAGTTTTTCTGTTATACATTATGCATATATGCATATATATATATATATATATATATATATATATATATATATAAATTATAGACCGTTTAGATAATACATGTATTATTCAATAAGAATTGATTTGATTATATGCACGCAGTTTCGTTAAAACTGAAAAATATGCATAAAACTGTGAGCATTTATTTTTATCTTTTCAATTATTTCGTAATATTTTCTGAAATGTTGAACCAACTCAGTAGTGTCCAACTAAACGCTAATGAAAGTCTGTCTATATAACTTTGTTAAAATGTTTTTGAATAACACTAAATGCAATAAAATGTTTACATATCGCGAATACTTTTTAAAATTCATTTTATATGAAAATGCCTTATGCTAAAGCAGTTGTGACTTTGTTATTTGGAAAATTTTAATGAATAGTTCATAAATCAAGCCTACTACTCTTACTCCTACTACTACTACTACTACTACTACTACTACTACTACTGCTGCTACTGCTACTGCTGCTACTACTACTATTACTACTACTATACTATTCCTACTACTGTTCCAATAAAAAATTTGCCATATATTTTTCATAAGGATAGAGGCCTATTCAACTTTATATAAATTTTTTGCATTTATATTTTACATACGACATCTGAATTTTTTAAAATTTGCAACACTCCACTCCACCCAGCTCATTCACTCTCTCTCTCTCTCTCTCTCTCTCTCTCTCTCTCTCTCTCTCTCGTCCTCACTTTTCTTTCATTTCTCATTCTCGGCCAATTCTGTCCGCACGTTAGACTTTGCTTTCATATTTACAAATCTATGACGAGAATATAGAACGCCACAGGACGGGACGATACGAAGTTGCATTATGGCACATCAGGTGTCTTAACGTCAAATTGATGTGCCAATTGACATAAATGGCAGTGGACGCAGATTGCTCCCTTGGAAATCGATAATCCTTCATCCGAGAACGAGATATAATACAACTAGGGGCTGCAGTGTGTCCTTGACATTTTTAACGAGAATGGGAACGACTGGTAGTTCCATAGTTGTTTTCTATCGCGAGGGCGCTCGCGTATCACAGGAAGCCAGATCAAAGAGACCTCGGTTTCGGGAGCGGCTCGCGTTCGAAAGTCCCGCGCGTCCAGGTCCCGCTCGACGTGGGCTCGTCGACCGTGGCGCCGCCCCGTCACCAGGTCTAGCCAATGAGCGTCTGGTTCCGTTGACGACAGCCGCTAAAAATAGACGGGCATCCGCGACCGCCGCTGATGCTGCCGCCGCCACCGCCATCGCTACCTCCACCTCCACCGCCGCCGCCGCCGCCGCCGCCGCCGCCGCCGCCACCACCACCACCACCACCACCACCACCTCCACCACCACTACCAACGCCACCACCGCCACCACCGCCACCCGGGATCTAGGCCGCGACGCGTTAGTCGCTCGCCGGCAGCCGTCGCGAGTAGCAGAGTTTTGAGGTTAGTATTTTGGAATTGGTTGGAGGTGAGCACCTCCTGGCCCACACTAGCAGCCGCCTTCCGGTAGGCGCGCACGTGCGCGAAGTGAGTGTTGTTTCGTGTACGAATCTCGTGGCCAATCGATCCAGCCCCCCCCCCCAACCACCACGACGATAAGGAGGAGAAGGTGGAGGAGGAGGAGCTGGAGGACGTGGAGGACGTGGACGTACGAAACTGAGATGCCGCTATTGCTTTTGCAATATCTGCGCAGTTGCTATTTTTAATATTGTAAATATGAACGCGTGTGTGTACGCGCGCGCGCGCACTTTAGTGCATGCGCGTTCACATAAGAATGCTGTTGCATCTATATATATATATATTATATACGTGTGCGCGTGTGTGCGCGCGCGTATACGCATGAATGTATGTGCGCGGGTATGCACGTTTGCATTCGCGTGTCTATAATCCATGAATGCCTGGGTGCGCGAGCATTTGAAAAACAATTCACTTTTACTTGGCGCTCCAAGACGGGCGGGCGGAGCTTTTCCCTAGAGGCGCCACACCTGCGACGCGCCGCGGATCGCTTCTCCGCTTTTCTTTCTGGCACCGCGACATGTGTCACGCTCGTTGCATAAGCGTAAGTGCGAATGGCAGGCGATGATTTTTTTCGGTTCGGATTAGCTATTTATCGGATGCTCGGAGAACTCATCCGCGGTGCTGCTCCTCGATTTTCGATCGTATTGCTTCATTGCTATACGCATGTTTTCGCATTCATAGGAATTAAATTGAATATGTTTCTTACGACCTTAATATTCTTTAATATTCTATTCCTCTCTCTCTCTCTCTCTCTGTCTCTCTCTCTCTCTCTCTCTCTCTCTCTCTCTCTCTCTCTCTCTTTCACACTCTCTCACACACACTCTCTCCCTCTCTCTCTCTCATTTTCTCTGGCGTAAAAACGGGCTCGGGCAGTCGTTGTTCTACAGTGATGTCGACGAAATATTTCTCAATGCATAATTTTTCATTTTCCAAGCGCATATTTCGTTTAATGCCAGCATCTTATTAGTCTCCGCTATGATGTATTGCCATAAATGTGTATGTATTTCCGTAGCCTGAAATTGGACGTAGGAGAAAAAAACAGAAAAAAAAATCAATGCTCAAGATTTACTTTTTAATTATGCAAGACTGTCATGCGAATAAAAAGAAACGAGTATGATTTAAACGGTGTTTGCAAAACATTTAAATTACATTATAACGCCAACAGCTAAATAATATTACGATGTCGTTTCTTTCTGTTATTTTACATTTATTTACAAATAGTTGATCAGTTATTTCGTGAGCGTAACGTATGCGCTTAAAGACGTTGATTTGAATTTGAAAGAGAAATATTACAACGATATCAAATATTTTAGAGCTAACGTCAAGAGGAGTAAATTTTCTATATATAAAGGTCTGGCTAAATATGTAATAACAAGAGTTTTAAGGAAATGTTCAGACATCTTTTTCCACAGCTTATAAATTGTAATACGTATATTGATAATTGCTTGTAGCAACTAGTAGTGGTTGAAAATTTTATTTATAATAAATTTTTGGTCGATTTTTTAAAAGCGATTGTAATGTTTTGAAGAAAGATAAGATAAAGACAGACGTCCATGGCGAAATACATTCCATTATCGGAATTAATGCCGTTACTTAACATTGTATTATATAGACATTGCAATTTGTATTTAACATTAGCCTCTCGAGTTATTTGCATACTTTATTTCATTTTATTAGCCAATTTGAGAATTATTAGCGCAACGAGTAAATCTCTGACTATTTTTCTTCCTCATTACTACACACTATGATACAAATGTTTTTAATCAAACTATTTTCCGACACTCGGCGAATATTGTATTGGAAAGCTTGCATTCAAAGACCATCACTATTCCGATCAACTAAAAGAAATACTTGTAATGCGGGATATTATTTTCTTTTGCCTCAATATCCGATTAATCGTCCTCCCATTCCCCCTCCTATACAACACATTTTTACGCATATCGCTTATTTAATGCATCGACTGATTCACACGGCTCGTACATTACATATACTCTTAGTCGTCGCAAATTAGTGCTACAAACTTCAATTAACGAAATAACTTTAGTTGCATTTCGACGAGACGCCGATAATTCAACAAATGATTTTCGTGGATCTGTGAGCTTTTCTCATTCATGAAATTTCAGTAAGACCATCGATTATAATCTCGTTTCCCAAACAAATTATCCTCGAACGATACCCACGCATATGTGACACCTCATGTACTTCAGGATTACTCGCCATCCTAGCAACAAATTCATTACGAAATTGTTATTAATGCTCCCTGTTGAGGAATACGAAGGCCAATGCGCGCGAGCGGGGGAGTCATCAAAATGATTAGTGTGACGCGCCTGGAAATCATACGTACCGAGGATCGAGTAATGATAAATGTCGCTGGGGGCAGATTAAATGCAATTCGCAGCTAATTTGCCAGGAAAGTAACGAGGCCGAGCTTTCATTGGGCAAATATCGTCGGCCTCGCATAGCTGCGCTTAAGGACTGTTTAAGAATCCCTAGTTTTTCGATCCCTACTGCTCTAAATAGTACTCCAACGATAAATAAACAACTTTTAATTACGTTACGAATCACTGGGACTGTAGATTCTTACATTCATTGCTACTACAATGGCTTTTGTCATTTCTTCATCGTTTCCTCATTCTCTACCATAAAAAAAGTAAGCCTTTTACCATTGACAGCGAGTGTATTAGATGGCGGGAGATGGATGGGGGCACGGTAATATTGGATTCTAATACCTTTCCTAAATCCATCAATTGGTAAATTCAAAGGCCATTTGAAACTCGGAATAATGATCTCAATTAATGATAATAATAATAATAATAATAATAATAATAATAATAATAATAATAATAATAATATGCCATTAAAATAAAAGAAATAAGAAAACAAAAATTCATTCTTGGACATTGGTTCCGTCTATATGCCATTGATTACCACGAAAGAGCATCGCATAGTAAATAACAAATTTTTTTCATCACTTAAACTTTTACTAAAATTCATTTAGTTTTATATCTTACGCCGAGGAAAAAGCAACCAAAAAAAAAAAAAAAAAGAAAAAAAGTCTAAGTCTAAAAAATAATAAACAATAAAAGGAATGGCTGGGCACGACGGTATACATTTGCCACTAAACGAGTTGGGCAAAAAATTTTAGTCAAGAGTGCTTCGAACCTTTCCTTTCTTCTACAACATCGTTTATTTAGGCGGTGCATGTATTCTACAAACATTTGCACGACGCTGATAATTGTAGGAGATAAAAGGCTTATAGAGCAGCGCTCTTATTTACTTTCGAATCCGAGAAACGAAGCTCCCAAGCGCTCCTTGCCTCGCCGCGTCGCTCGGGCAAAATTATCCTAGCGAATGACAACGATTCACGGGCCCTTGCATAATAAAGAATAAAGAATAAGCGCTCGAGAAATAAGAAATTCTTCTTCTTTGCCGTGCGATGAGCCGACTTGATGAATAGCCGAGCATTCGCTGTATAATCCATGCGCACGCATAATCAACGTGACAGAGGACGGCATCTCTTGGGCAGCGCATTTCAAGGATAAGAGCAAATTGAATGTACGCGCGCGCATTATGGATTAAAAATATAAAGCAGAGGAAAGTAGCGTGCGGGCTCGTGTCCGCTATCCTCTTTACCTACTCTACGTCTTCTTTATTTGTCGATCTGTATTTTTCGAACATCTTCAGCGCTAATGTTTCGGGGCCCGATGAGTCGGCAACTTGACATCCAAGTGTATTATTAACTCTTGATGTACGATATATTGAATTCCGTGCCTAAGTGATGGAATTGCAGTGGCTATTTCTAAAAATGAAGAGGATGAATGAGAAAAGTGCGCTTTATTATTCAATCGTTTCATCCAACAATACCAAAAATATTCGACTTTTATAAAATTTGAGCTACGTTTTTTGTGAGTTGTAAGCATTATTAAGCATTATTTATTTGGCAATAAATATTGAATTCGATCCTTTTAAAGAGCCTCCTAAACAATCAAGTAAATACTTAAATATTATAAAGTTGGTGATTTTTTTTTTTTTTAACGTCGTAATTTCTGGCCAAAATCGTATTTCCACTCGATTAGGTATTTCTGAAATTGTAAGACTTTGATGAAACAAGCGAGAATAATAGTTTCTTAACTTAAAAGCTCGAGTAATTTGTTTTCTATTGGCAAATAGAAAGCAATTGAGGTATTTATGAGAATACGTCTTGTAAGTGAACAAATATAAGATAAAAGTATGCCTAGGGCGATTGTATGTAATTATTTTTCTAGAAAAATAAGCGATTTTGATTAGTTTGGCTATCTGCTAAATTATTCGCAAAACTGTTAGAAAACTTTACGCCAGATGAAAAGAAATTATGTGTCTTATGTAAAAGATTTTCTATATAAACGAGCATTCGCAAATATAGTTTAAAGATAAAAATTAACTTCACGCGTCATGTGTATTATTTTCAATCAATCATTGCCCATTACCAGCGCAACATTTTTATAAAAAATTATTCTATTTTCAAGTCGATAAAGAATTGAAATGTAAATAAAGCTTGTGGAATAAAAGGGTAGGGCACGAACATAAATCCATGTAATATATGGACTCATTAAGCTGCAATTGCATAAATAAGATATGAAATTCATTATTTTTAATTTTTTAAATAAATAACTTTACTTTGCATTCATTTATCAAAATTGTATTGATGACTAATAATTTTTCTCGGAAAGTATCTACTCTATAAATATTCAGTGTACGTTAAAAAAATTAATTATATTTATTATAGCTTGTAAAATATGCTTCAATAAACAATAAAATTTATTTCATTGTAATGTGTGAAGTGACTGTACCACTATATTGTTATTGAATGTAATAATAAGGAAGATAACAACTTTATAAATACGATAGTTTTTATTGAAAGTTGCAAATAGTAAAGCATTTTCATACATTATTGTTATTTTCTTTTCTGTATCAATTAATATATTCAATTTACAATATTTCTCAACATACTCTTTGCATAAACTAGCAGAATATTTATGGGAAAAAAAAATTTCCATATTTTGCAAGGTGCTTTGTATATTTTAAAACTAATCCCTAAAATTAAGTTAGAAATAAATCTTTTATTTATTGTACATTTTGAGGTCGCGTTAATCTATTGACAAGTAAAAGCGTCTTCAAAGCTTTTTCTCAAATCGCTTACAATGAATACTCTAATATCATATTTGATGTCTATATATATATATATATATATATATATATAGAGAGAGAGAGAGAGAGAGAGAGATATTAAATATGGATTAAATCCAAATGATATAATTTACTTTCCCTATGTATTTTTTATTTTTTCATGTAATTCAATGCTATTGAAATGATTATCAGTAAAGCCTTCTAAAGTTAAAAAGTATCAATGTAATAATAATATTTTCGATAATTTATTAGCATGAATTCTGTAATAGCAGAGAAACCCAATGTATAATTAGCATCAATTTACATAAAATTTTATACATCAGCGTCCATTTTATTTATTTTATATATTTCCAATTATCAAATACAAACTAAACTGCAAAATCATAATTTATAAAAGTGATGTGGTCTGTCATTTACTATTATACTTCTTTGATCGTCTTTCGCCAGACTTACATAAACTGGTATATTAGTGCAGTCCCAATTTTATCTGACTTTTGGTAATTTCTTGCCGCCGTACTCCAAATTTATAAAGCTTTTGCTGAAAATGCATATTGTTCTATGTATTTTTTTTAATTTGTCTTTATATTACAATTCAACAGATATAAATGAATGAAATAAAATGAAAAACTAAGTCTCCTAAGAAGTTCGCAGACATCAAGAAAATAAGCATTGATCTTGTCACTGTAATTTATCTGTAAAAAATAGTCGATAGACATTATGAACATTTTTATAATATTAACTTTCTTATATAAAAGAAATAAATGATGAAAAATAGTTAAGCGAATCAAAATGATCAAATTTTATTAGGTTGCTATTGCCAAAGGAAATATATTTGTATTTTATGGAAATGGGAATTAATTCGAAATACGTATGAAGCCAGATTTCGATATATGGATTAATCAAATATTTATTTTGCTATAGATCAAACCGTGCAGTAGATCTTGAATCTCAACTTTTAAATAAAGAATATTTAAGATATTTATTAAAAATAATATATATTACATTGCTTTATAAGTAATAGGAAGAACCGAACTAATCGATTAAAAGTATATTTTGATTTGAAATTTATCATATTATTAAACGACATTACAACCATATTATTATTATTATTATTATTATTATTATTATTATTATTATTATTTTATTTTTTTTTTTTTTTTTTAAGACAACGTTAAATACTCGAATGAAGCTAATGAGTATCTTTAAATTTTATGGATATTTACAATTGACTTTCATGTAAAAAAACATCGTTTCATTACACAAATTACCTAGGCACAAGACCTTTATTGCATAATTTTTCCACGCAAGAAATAATGGAACGCAATTATTTATTCTACAAGTAAAATCGCTTAAACAAGCATGGATTTAGCTGCATGGGAACAAAAAAGATTTTATACCTTATGTAACTTCAATTATTATCTATTTCTGTGTGCACTGGAGATATTATCATAAATTGCACGAAAACGTACTTCATACTTAAATACCGGTTCGCATAACTATGTACGACCTTAATTGCCAATTGCGTTAATTTAAACACCTTCATTAACCTTCAAATTGTACATTAACATTATATGAATGTAGTTTCAAGAGCTTATCTCGTCCCTTTTCAAATATGATGTGTATTTCAAGTCTTATATCTTTTATCTTATAATGTTCCGACGGATAATAGTTAGAAAATATTTATTGGTCGTATTTGTATGCTATAAAACGATAAAAAAATAACAATTAAGATTATGATTGAGAGAAATTATTAAAAAAAAAATTCTTTAACGAAGAAAAAAACGTCCCGATATTTATTAAAGTTATCATAAATATTTTATTTATCTTCGCTTAAAAAATCATAAATTATTATGCCACAAGTAATTGAATTTCATAATTGATTGATTGAACATATTATTCACACTTCAGCAAAATATACTTAGCTTATCTTAAGTATATTGTTTTATTGCTTTTAGGTGTAATAGGAAAAAATTTATCAATTTCCTGTAATATTAATTTTCAAAATTATAGACAAGTTTCAAAAGTAGCTGGCGTTAAATGTCATAATTTTAACAAACAATAGGGACAAATCTCGACTTTCATAATAAAGTCGTGAATATCATTTCCCAAGGGAATGTCAACCGACTACTTTTTAATATTATCTTTTGAATTAAAGTAAGACTCTGATAGAAAAACCTGAATATTACAAAATGATGATGATGATGATGATGATGATGATGATGATGATGATAATAATAATAATAATAATGATAATAATAATAATAATAATAATAATAATAATAATAATAATAGCCGATCACAAATAACAAATCATAGCATTAATAAGAAAATAAAACTATACCGCAAGATACAGCTTTGTTTTGTTCTACATATATGGGGTTTCATAAAATGAAAAAAAAAAAAAGCAAAGGAACAAACAGAAGAATTAGGTATCTTCGGCATCTCCGCGTTCGGAAATCCCATCGAGGAATCGCCACATACGCACACATACGAATAGTGCGTGCCGTAGCCGAAGGGAAATACGAAGGATTGTATGCGTTACTCAACCTTGTCTCTCTTTTCTTTTTTCTCAAACTTTCCGCGTGACCTTAAAGGCCTTCCAGTCCAGTATTCGACTTTCGAAATCCCCGTTCGTTGAAACAACCGAATAATCCCCTTCCCCTGCTACTCCTCCGTGACTTTTATTCCTTCACGCGCTGAGCCGTTGCTTAAGATTCCGATTACTGCATCCGACTTATACATTTCTCAAGTGAGGATTTCCGTGAATTTAAAGTTGAATTAAAATCTCGAGCTGTAAATAAGATGGAAAATAGAACTTGATCTATGATGACTTTCAGACAATTCAATTATTTATTTAACAAGGAAGTATTTTTTCAGTTAGAATTTGTGTTTATTTTTTTTTTTTTTTCGATAACACAAATACTTTTAAACTGTTTATCACGTAAAGCATACATTTCAACTTTTTTTTTCTAATACATTGCGCACTTGAAAACTAATATTTCAAATATCAAGGCCTATTAAATTGAAATACAGGTACTAACATTCAACTATAGGGATCAAAAACATGAATTTGGACCTCATTAAAATGCATGACCCTGAGACTAAAACTTCTTTTTAAAATGACTAAATACAATAGGTAAAATTTATGTAAATGATAATGATTCTAACCCTTTGGAGAATTTAATAAAACGAATTCTAGACAATATATGGAAATTAAATTAATAAAATTAATTGTATACATTTTTTATGAATGGGATTTAATTAAAAAAAAAAAAAAAAAAAAAAAAAACACAGAGTTGTCTATAGAGAACTAAATTTGCCTCTAAATTTAGTTCTAATTTAGATTTACATTCAAATCTTTTTTTTTTATATATAGTAATAATATGTTAAACATAATAATGTATTTGTAAGTTATAAGAGTTTGTTAGTTTTCCTTTATAGTCTTATTTAGCAGAAGACCTTACTTATGCATTATGATAAATTTTATTTTGATATTGAATAATTTTATACAAAAATATAGAATTGACTTTAATCACAATAAATTATATTTGATCTGGCATTTTTATTTAATATCATACCAATAAAGTCTCCAATTTTACTTGAATTTCAAAAAAGTAATAAATATTGATTCACTGTGAGTAAATTATAATTTTCCAGTAAAGGAATTTTTTGATAGAAAACTTCATTAAGTAGAATTTACTTATTAAAGAAATTACAAAACCACTGGTTTTTGACAAAAATTAATAGTTATTGCGCAAATTTTCATTTCTCTCGTGTCTTCGAATACAAATTAATTTTCCTCTATGACGCAAGCATAAAGTATGTTTTAATTAAATTGATCCTTCGGTAAGCAATTCTCACGTGTTTTCATCAAAAATTAAAAATACGAACCATTATAAATTAATATGATTATTACAATAAACAATATAATTTGCAATGCAGCACACGCATAATTATTACAATAAATGTAAATTAGCGTTTATATTATCATACTAATTTGTGCAAATAGATCAATGTAACATATCATCTACAAACGGTTACATAAGATTTAGTATTTAAAAAATTATATTAATTTATTGAATCATTCTTAGTTAAAATCGCTTTGGCATTTGCATTTAAGTAATAAAGTACAAGAAATTAAGAGTAATAAAGTATCAGAAATTAAAAATCTTATTTACGATAAAAAAAATACAAGCAATTTTATTCGTAAATTAAAGTTCAATAAAAAAAATATATCAAAAGTTTACAACCATATATGATAATGTGGTTATCACTATATTTGAAATATAAACAATGGATTATCAAATATAAATAAAAAAATAGAACAAAAAATCATAACATAACTAATTAATGTGTTTGAAGTAATGGTTATTGAATTTATAGTTGTAATTAGTATTGATTAAGCTTTTAATAATTTCACCATTGAACGACTAAACAATTGCCAGCCTATTTGATAAATTTATATTAATTATTTATTTATTTATTTTCCTTACTCGCTTTAAAATATCATGTCAGATGCAATATTTGTCAATTTCTAAATTAAGTCTTAATTTGTAAAGACATTATGTTATCGAGTCTTTTATATTTTATTAATTCATGGGATTTGCATGTCAAATTTTTGGTAAAAGCATAATTTAGCCTAAATTTAGCCATATAACAATATATATCTAATATCATTGCAATGGTATATGTGTTTCACATTTTTAATAACGATTTCTTCATTATTTAATGCATCATAATGCATACGTAACGTAGTAATAATATACATATCATAAAATACAATTATCTCAAGAAATCTTTTTTGCATGTATTTCAAAATGTATGAAGATAGTAAGTACATTATCTCATTTTTATTCATCAAAAGTTTTGAAAAATCTTGATACCACGACGTGTATGTAATCTGCATGTGGAGAGATTAAGGCAGGCCTTTTACAATTAATTTATTTCATATTCCTGTACAAGAAATGTTGGGTGCTGTCATTTTGTTGCATCGTGTACATTGAAATAATTGTTGAATTACTTCGTAGTTGAAATATATATATTTTTTTCACAATACTTCTTTCATTGTAAATCCTTGGAATGATTATCCTTTAAATTTGTTGCATTAGCATTTTTATTAATACGTGTCTACTTTCACTATGGGTGTCGGCTTTCAAATATAATTTATGATTGAAAATTTCATTAAAGCCAACTTCTTATTTGCATGTATTTTAGTATATCTAATGTAATTACATATTTCCAGTTTATTCGAGTGTGCCAAATATCATTTGATTGCGATTATAATAGACACAATTGTGATTTGAATCTATTTATCGATTTTATAAAAATTCAGTGTCATAATGGGTTTTCTTTATTTTTTTTTTGTACACAATATTGTTCACATGAAAGTATTGTAACAATTAAAAAGTAGATGTTGACTTTATAAAGCTAACTAATCTATAATCGATTCATCCGTATTTACTATATTATATTTTTTTATTTTTTATATTTTATAAATACTTTTGTTTGAAGTTTTTTTTTTTTTTTTTTGAAATATTTGATAATTTGAAATATTTCAAACAATATTTAACTAGAATATACGATTTCATTAAATGGACTTAATTTTATTAAGGTATTTATAAACCCTTGATACCTTTATAGCGCTTACAAAAATTGTTTCAATAGACGATAAATAAAACATTTATATGCGATAGTCACAAGCTGTTATTATGTGAAATTAAGATTAGCATACGCAGATAATTTTCCCAATTCATTTTCTTCCTAATTATTTTATTGCATATAATTTATATAATAATCATTTATTTAACGTAACAGCCATCCTCATTCATTTAACGTGAATAAATATTTTATACTTAATACATTTATTATTTCCCTCGTGTTTCTTTCATATTAGTTATTAGAAATACTATTTTTAAAAAATTTTGATTTATCGTTTACATTTATTGAAAATTAGACGTTATTATATCCTGTTCTTCTCTTTATTTTAAAATCGTCGTATCCTCGCTTTTTTTATCTCAGTTTGGAATTCACTATTATTTATCAATAAAAAATTTTTAATTTTCACAACATTATAATAACAAGCCGTATATTTTAGAGTAAAAAAATATTTGTTGATTATAAATGGTTTGTCTGGCGTTTAAATTCTTTTATCTTTAACTTTATACAAGCATTTACTTTTTTTCTCTTATAGAAATAATATTGATGAATTATTAAAGTATTTCCGAGGAACGATTTATTTAAAATTGATATGAGTGTTATTATTTAATAGCCGAAGCAATTATTAGGAATTTCTTTGTAAAGAATTAAGCATTTTTATTTTACATATTAAGAGAAAATTATAGAAATAGTTCAAAATTCGATTGAATCACAGTCTGTAAAAGAATTGAATCAACAAATCTTCGGTATACATTCGTACTGATGCGATACATGCAAAACCGGTTTCCCGTCACATTATTCTTTTTTTTTTATTTATTTTTTTTTTTTTCATCAGAAGAATATGAATTTGACTTTTGCAGAAATTCACGACTCGCCCGCGCGTATTGCCATTATCATGTGATTCTGGTTTTGTTCTTTAACTGGTCTTAGGCTACGAGTTTTGTAAATTTTATGTAGCTACCTCGTCAAAAAACACATTTTTCCTTTTTATTTTGAATGAAACATATTTATGAGTTCGCTGAGTTCAGAACGAGAAGTTTTAAGTTTTATGGATTGCGCCTTTAATCATGATACGTAAAATATAAATCCATTTCATTGGTACTACTGATACATTTACACATATTTCATTTTATAATACTGTCTAATTTCATTTAATAAATATTATATAATATTATGTTTTAATGCAAATTTGTCAAACAATATCGACTAATTCAAGTGTCACACTGAATGTTAACAGATTTTTTTATAGTAAATTTTTTTCTATAAGATTAGTGAACCGAATTATTGTATATACCAAAATAATTCTTTGTAATATAAATTTATTTATTATACGTAAATTATAGATACTAAATAAGTTACATTTGTATTGTTAAATTAAATTAATATGATAATTTATTGCAATGTTATTTGATTTTTGTTAATAAAAATATTTTTATATAAATACATGCGTATAAAAATGGTAATTGTTAAAGTCAATACAATTTCATATTTAATTCTCCATAATTTAGGGTAATTATTAATCTAATTCTTTCGTAAATTATAAAAACATTCGTTATTACACTAAGAATAAATAGGTTCTTTAAAATAATTATGTATATTACATCTCTGGTCATCGAGTATTTCATTCATTATATTATTTTTGTTTAATTATTGTACATTAATAGATAATTTCAAATCGATAAATTCAAATGTAGTATGTCTCAAATGTGGATTTTGTATAAATATAAATAATTTAGTACTAATTATCGTAAAAGATAATTTGTTGAAGAGTAATATATAATTTTTCATGTCATTGGTGTTTGATTAAAATAAAAGTTATTAAATATCAATATTTTGAATAGTTCATAATCATTTTTTATTTATTACACTACTCTATTTGTATTATTTATTTATTTATTTATATCAAATTAATAATAAACAAATAATTGTTAATGATTTAGAAACACATATAGTAAGTATAAAACCAATTAATGAAATTCGACATTTGAATAGTCTATAAAATATTTTTATTTCTAAACACAATACAAATATATCATACAAATATAATAAACGTAAAATAAAAAGTCATCGTTAATTAAATTTGATTTTGATAACTTCAAAATTAAGTTTGTTGTTAAAAAAAATTTGTAATTGATCAAGTTGAATTAGCTGTAAATTTATATCCATTGGCATCTGAACATCTTATGTATTTCAATAAAAAAAATTTTAATTTTTAATTTAAATTATACGTTATTAAAGTAATAAAAACATAAGACAAAAACACTTTTAAAAAGTCTTCTAAAAAATTTTAACATTAAATAAAATACATCTGACAAAGATTTTGAATGTATTTACGAACATAGAGATTAGATATTTAAAATAATATTTATTATTTATTTTACATATATAATTCTATTTAAAAAAATAATATAAGTATACTTGATATAAATACATTGTCTATTTAATAATTTATTATTTAAATCATGAATATTTTTCCATCGTAATGATTCGAGCTTATTTTTTCAATACTTCTTTATACATTCTATCACTGTCTATTTTGTCACTTAATATTTTGCGTTGATAAATAAAAAAATGTAATTTCATAATATTAAATCGAGGGTGGTTTTGATTTTTCTTAGGTAAGACTTCTAACGAGATTGCGCATACGCAAGCTGAAAACGTATACACACGCACACGCACTCTCACTAATTATTTCAAAGCAATATTAAAATAATAGAGTTTTTAATTAATATTTTTTATAATAATAAATGTGTAAAAAATTACGAAAAAAATTTGACTAATGGCTTTCTTTAATCTAAGATAAAGCTCTCTCTCTCTCTCTCTCTTTCTCTTTCTCTCTCTCTGTTTTGCTTTTTCTTTCTTACTTCCACATCTCTTGACTGATTCAAACTTTGTAATAAAAATTTCATACATCACATAGCAACAACGTGGAGTTAAAAATAGTATTATGTATGTTTTACACGTACCTAGTGAGAAATATGGCAAAAAGTATATTTGATTTTATCGTACCGAGATTTTTAATCCATATTCACGTAGAATAAAATTTGGAATTAAATCTTATAAATGGCATCTAATATAAATTAATTTTATAAACTCATTCATCGATAATTATTTACATTACTATTTAAAAATTGTTCTTCAGAAAAGTATTTTTGACTAAATAGTGTTGTTTTTACCGTTTGAAAATCCCTTAAATTTTACTCACAAAATTTTATGAATACAATTTATAAAAGGAAATTTTATATTATCGTGTTATTAAATACATTAATGAAACTGGATAAACAACTATGATGTCAGATGAGAAAATAGGAAAGAATGTCCATGAAATATAATATTTTTGCGTGAAAGACGGACATTTTAAACACCTGGTACAATGTTGCGAGTCATGTAATTGTTTCAAGAACGTAGACAAATCTCAGGAACATAAGTACAAGAAAAATTATTACTATACTTACAAAGATTATAAAAATAGGCAATATATCTGTATATATATATATATATATATATATATATAAATATATTTATTTGTACCGATATATGAATCTTATTTCCATGTATATATTTATATATATGTATATACATATGCTCGTGTTTCTACTTTTTATACTATTTATATTATTTACAAAATTTAAAAATAGTCTTGAGTACTTTAAAAATATTAATTCTTTCCAATTATGTTCTACATAATATATTTTATATCATATAAATGTTTCAATTAGTTTTTAGTTATGAGTAGTTAACATTTTACTATTATTATTGTTAATTGTTAAATTGTTAATTGTTAATTATATTGTTAATTGTTAATTTTTAAATTGTTAATCAAAAATGTAAATGTGGTATTATATTTCTTAGAATGTAGAAACAAATTTAACCTCAAAAGAATTTTTCAGTTGCTGGCCTATGATAAACAATTCTTTAAAAATTATACAAATAAAAGTTTATTTGTAAATAAGTTTTCGAAAATATAAAATTAAGTACCTTTTATATTTACCTAATTATATTTTTTGTATCATAACTATTTATATTTAACTATTAAATATCTGCTTTCATGCTATACTATTTTTAATCATTAAATAATTCGTTATACTACATTTATTTAAATAAAAATCTAACTATTAAGACCAACGTACCATGTATATTAAAATTTTTATTTTTCTACAGCAATATAATACAGTATAACAGAAATAAAAAAATAATGATATTTTTTTATTTATGTAATATATTAATATTATATTAAATATATCAATAACATATGAGATAAAATATATTATTATGAATAAATCATATTTACTAAATAAATTATCCAGTTTATATGACACTCGTGTTACGTATGCTGCCATTACGATAATAGTTGATTTAACACACTATTAACACCTGGAAATAATATGCTTTAGGAATGTAATAGATGCTAATAATGAATTGATCCTTAATAAAGATTTTAAATACATAAACTTTGCAAATTGTTAGTATATGTTTATTTTTGTATGCAGTCTTCTTTTATTACTTACGTTGAAAAAATAACATGCAATAAGCAAACGTTTCAAATAATTATGTAATACTATTACAATTCCTAAGGTGTCGATAGTTGGGTCACTTATCTCACAGTTTTTAAGCGCGTGAGAAATACTCGATAAAATTGTGTAAAATATAGAGAAGTAAAATAGAAAAAGATGGTTATACGTTCATTATGTACCAACTAAATAGGAATATTATATGCGCGCTACAATAATGGGATTATACGAGTTATTCCGTAACTACAAAGTTAAAATAATGAGAGCATATCTCTCTCTCTCTCTCTCTCTCTCTCTCTGTTTGATTCTTGTATCCTCTATCCCACACTACCTTTTATGTACTTTATACAACTTTCTCGTGACCTAAGTATCGTGATGCTTCTTATATATTTTTCTTATAGCTGTGCCACCTATGGTTGTGTCGCATAAGTTGCCCTTGAAATGGATACTCGAGACTTGAAAATTTCATTTAACAGCTTCATTGGTTTTCTCATTTCATATACTCGCTAAAACTGTGAAAATAAATATTGTTTTTAAAAAGATTTGAACTTTGAAGCGGATAGTTGCTCGTTTGTTATTCTTATAAATGCAGTTGGTAATTGAGAGTCATGGGATTTAATGAATTTTTCCTATATTTATGTTAAGAATATGAGGAAGGCTAAAATCAATATCGTTAGGTATTTTAAATCTATTCGTGCAAAAGTCACGAAGGTCTTATGCAACGCTTTATACGCTTGTAAGTCAGTCAAACAGTCAGTCAAGAGTGTTATATAATAATTTAGTTCAACAATTAAACTAAGTAGTTAATAATTACTTGAATGAAGAGAATATCGATGACAATCGTGTAGGTCTTTTTCACAAATAAAACACTTAAGATAAATCGTCCATCGGTTGTTTATTTTCAACCTGAATTCTCTTTGTATTATACGTTTCTCTCAACATATTTTATAAAACTTTTCCGATGTTTAAAATATTAAAATTTCTTTTTAAAATGACTTTTAATCATGCATTTGCAATAATAATATTAACTTATGTTTACAATAGCTTTATTATTATTCATATTATATTCATTAATTGTATTAATTTTTATCTATTGTTTTTTTTTTTTAACAAAGAGCCGTAACTATTTAAAAATAGATTTTTTAATTTTCAATCCCCCTATTTTGCCATCTATTATTATAGATTATTTATTTTATAGATTACATTAGAATATAGATGATATTAATATTAACGTATATTTTTCTCATAATTATAAAAAAATGAATGCATATATTATATTAAAATGATTTTTCACAAATTAGCAATCTCTATGGTATAATCTTTATCGTATTTGATTTTGCTAAATTCACATTCCGACAAATAAACAAGAAAATTGTAATAAATCAACTATCGATGAGACAATATTAAATTTATTATAACTTCGGCATTATTTACTTATGAATTATAGAATTATCAATTACTTATGAAAATATATTTTTTATCCATTTTATTATGCAATTACAATTATAATTTCTGAATTATTTTTGGACAAATTTCACCAACTATCGATTATTACTTAATATTTTTTATAGCTAATATAATAGCGAATAGAGAACGATTAATTATTAATCGTCAATATCGTAAATAATTTCATCGTAATATTTTACTAATAATAGTTCAACCATAAATCTTTTGCCATAATTATCTACAACGGATTTTAATGAGACTCTGGTAGGTATTTTGTTTGGCATATGAAAATGTATCGCAGCTCTTATAATGAGATTTCATGGGCTTCGGTTTCTCAAGTATGAGCAAACTTAATATAAATCTACGTTATTAAATAGGGAAAAGCTATTATGTATTAAAATCCGAATACGGTTCTATATTAAATAATTATCGAAAAGTCTGAAATTACAAATGTAAAGTTATTGTTTAAATACATAAGTTTTTCTTACTACCAATGTCCGTCGATAAAAACAATTATTCATTCTTTTAATATTAATTGACTACGTTAATTAAATATCTTGTGCTTCAAGGATTTTTTCTAAAATACAAATAGTCGTGAACGTACATGCAACAATGGATATATCATAATTCTATTGAGAATTACATGATAAAATTAAATGGAAAACTTTTATATACAATTATATCGGCATAATAATTATTCCTTTATCACTTATAGCCTAATAATTACTTCTATCTCTAGATGTTTAATATAAGCTGCATTCCAGTAACTACCAAATCTCTCTCTCTCTCTCTCTCTCTCTCTCTCTATCTTTTTTTTTTTGTTTTTTTTTGTTGATTGATCTGTTTCTTTTTTTAACATTAATAATCGAATTCATGTAACAAATACATTTTAAGAAGATGGTAAAAATGTTTCCCTAGACGGTTGAATTTGCAAAAAAATTGTATATATTTCAATAAACCGTTATTTATTTAGAATTACATTAATTTGCATATTATCTTTGTGATTAATACAAGAACACGAACTCATTTGATTATCGTGTGTAAAGCCTTTATTAAAGAATTATCTGAAATTTTGATAGTCGAAGAATCCTGCTGTTTGCCTCGGGATCGATATAAAGGATTCGTCTCACTCTCGTCCCGGTAGCTTCTTACGTAATTGCGCGTACTCGACTCTGCGACGAGAAACGCTGAAAAGGGAGCGTGCGTGTAGCCGCCAGAATCTCAGTGAAAAAAAAGAAAAGAAAACTTCGCAACTTTAAAAAAAAAAACAAAAAAAAAACAAAAGAAAAAGTATGATTCGAGTAGAGAGGATGCAACTGCCCAAGCCCTATACGGTCCTAACGAGGTCTACACGTTTCCCTCGTGATACACCTTCGCCCCGTCCCCTCCCCAACCCTAGCAATCATTTCAATCTTCAAGATGATGAATTTTCACGTAAGAAAATCACGTCGGTTATTCATCGCAGCGAACGTCAGCTATTATCTTTTCATTAAATAACACTCTGGACGAGAAACTTATTTAAGCACGCCCGACGTCACCACCACTCACCGATAGACAATTATTTGCTGTTTCAGCAAATACTTTTAGCTGTAATACCATCTACGTGTCCGTCTACACGTATGCAAGCGCGCACGATGCTTTCACGTTGTAAAAGTTTTCCCTTTCGTAGCTAATGAGCTTGTGCTGAATTTATGGAATTCGACTTAATTGTCGAAAACGACTTTTGCCATAATTTCTATGGTAAATATTCTATTTTTATGAATCGTCTCTTACTTCGTTACTTAATGAAATCATTAGATAGCTTATTTTATAATGTGTCATATAAAAGGTTCTTTTCTTAAGTACATAAGCCATATAGATTGTAAAGACTTTCAACTGTTTATGAAATACTTAATATCTCCTATTCCGTGTAATATAATAATATAAATATGCATTACAAACGAAACGTACGGCATTTATTACCAAGAGCCGTTGTGCGTCGATTTGTTGCATTTGTTGCTCATTGTAAATAATTTCAACTTTGCAGCACCCCATTATGTCCCGCACATTCAACTATATATCACATTCCATATATTATTATTCGTAAGTGAGAACAATTATTAATATTCGACGGTTCATTACCTCGTAATCGCACACGAATATTATATTTTTCTTCTATTAATACCAAATTTATTCGGTATTATTCCACGCGACATCGACATTATTTAACGGCAAGCCTATGTTACTATGTAAGATTGTGCTAAATTGTACTCACTTTGACTGGCGCGGAACAAAAGATAAATTATTCTGTAATACGAATTTTTCATTTTAACACGACAGAAATAAACACGATTCTCGACAGTTGAAAAAATATAATGAAATGTACAACACATTGCTTGCCATAAATAAATATTTGCTTTAGTTTGGGTTATTGATTAATATTGCGTTTACACTCCATTTACGCCCAAGAAAAAGCTTCAACACAAACAAGAGTAGATGCTTGGGACTTGGACCGAGATAGAAGGTTTATGTCGAGCGGCCTCTATATTATTACACAAATTCGTAGCCTTAAATCAATCATGTCGTCGTCGCCTGGGCGAAAAGAGTCGAGGCGCACGTGTTTGGCAGGCCTGAGGTTTTCTGTGCCACTAAACGGGAGAAGGCACACCGCAATTAATCGGTAAGAAGAAGAAGAAGATGATGAAGAAAAAAAAAATTCGAAGCCTGTTTTCATTCGTCGCTCTTGCAACATTGCTTTTTGTCATTGTTGCGAGGGTTATTCCGCGGAGACGTAGCGATCGGAAAATATTATTTATAATATCAGAAGCTTTTATCATATTCCTTTATCAATGATTACTTTAAAGGGAAAAAATGGCCATTCTCATATCGCTTGTGGTGGTTTGCCATAATTGCAGGGTCACATTGCATTTACAGAACTCAGTTTTCTTCAAGATAGATGGAGAGAGAGAGAGAGAGAGAGAGAGAAAGAGAGAGTGAGAGAGCGGGTGTGAGAGAGTGTGGGAGGGGAGAGACCTAAGAACGTAAATAAATTTCCAGCATTGCCCAACGTCGTGAAAAGCAGAATAAAAAGTCTTTGCCGTTATGTGTACACACTAGAAAGTCTAGGAAATAAATAAAGGCGAGTCTGATAAGAATAAAATTTAATGACGCATTGCGATGTCCAAAACGAATCACTAGCTCGGCTCACCAACTTTCAATACTTATTTATACATATTGCAAATGTAGATGGCCATTGTTAATCGCACTTTATTACAATCATCTTAACAATATTCGTAGTTTTCATTAATACCACGGAACGTTAATTTTATTGGTAGTTGTTCCAAGACCTCTACGGCATTCGATTTGATAACGTATTTTAATTTTTTTTCCATAAACGGAGGGCGCCACGCGTTCGTTTTTTCAGTCTCCTTATCCCCCCCCCCCCCACCCCCCCCACCCCCCCCCCC